>NC_056735.1:474509906-474629906 GCF_019279795.1 Protopterus annectens
TGATGAATTGCAGTGAGTTAATGTATCTGATGAAGCATAGTTTGACTATGCGAAAGCGCTCATCTCTGTTTCGAAATAAATGATTTTTATACTTCCACCTTGACTGGTTACTTCAACGTGGGTTACTTTGGATTTTATTTGCATTGGTGACATTGTTCGTGTTGACCGCTCTCATCCTTTCCTTATTCAATATATATATATATAGTCTGTTGCTGCGTAGTAGTAATAAACAGATGTGCATAAGCTGTAGTATTGTGGGCTTGTACTGTTGATGTACTGTTATGCTGCACCTACCCTGTACCAATGCCACAGCTGTGGCTACTGACATCACATCTCTCACACACTTATGTAGGTCCCTCTGGTATACCTCTAAGGCAGCAGCCTGTAGCTGGTGAGTATGTTATTTGTTTAGGTTTGCCAATACACTGGTCATGTTATGGCTATGGTATATTCCATGCACATATTTAACACACCTACCCATAATGCATGCCATACATGTTCATGCATTGTTGCTGTTAACTGCACTGCATTACAGTGGTCACCATGATGGATTATCTGAAGGGTATGTCAACTCCTGCAATATAACTAACATCCTGTCATTGCAAAATGTGTGCACAGAGATGAACATAATGGTGAGACAAATGGCCTACAGTAGGGACATGTGTGAAACATCACCCTTATACAGTGCTACAACAGTGTATATACTAGTATAACAATGGCAACTGTTACAGATCTACACTATGGCATATCAGAATGCTGCGGTCCACAACCCTCACAACCTGCAATGTGGTCCTAACATGAGCAATGAGTGTTTAATATGGAATCGTATGTTAGGGCTGCAAATATGGGGAATACTTGCCCTCACAAGCACTGGAAGCATATGTGTGCACATACTCCAGATAAAATATAGTGCAAGCAGCTGTTGAGGTACTGACTGCATGCATTTGTCATGGAAATGCACCTTCCAGCCAGTACATGCCCCCAATGTAACACCAAGATATGGTCTGCTGCCCAAGATGTTTGGACATCAAATGTCACACTTACCTTCAACAGAGGCAGCCATGGCTTGCACACATCTTACATGTCATGGTGTGGGCCCCATACCCAACAGATAGCACCCATGAGCTGGACATGTAGCCATACCTCACCATTGCATATACCATGGCAAACAGTGCAGACAGTCATGTATGTGGCAAGGATATACGGGACAGGAATGATGTAGGAAATACACAGATGGCCATCCAAGACAGATGATGTCACATGTAGCAAATCAGTCATGCAGATTGCCTGGTAACATGCAACAACATTGAGGGGGTTGCAGGAATATCTAGCAAATACTGGATGTGCAGTACCCATGTCAGCAATTGCCTGGACTCTGCAAATGTGTGGTCCATGGGTTAGGGTAATCAGATGTGACAGTTGAACTACAGAAAACATCAGCCAGGCCTCTCTACAGGTATCGTATGCATAACAGAAGAGGTCCCCAAAAGGCATGCATTGCATTGTGTACTAGTGTACCAAGACCATGTTGGAAACCTACAGACAGTATCATGTACAATACATGTGCTGCACAACCAACACCTCATCCCACCTCAAGCCCACCATCCCCGTCTGTACCGTGTTTGTGTCAGTGTACACCTGTATGTCTGTCATTCATTAGCTGGGACTAGACTGTTACATGTGCTAGTCAGTGTTTGGAACACTGCAAACTGACACACATGTGTAGGTCATAGTTGTCAAGCATCTGCAAAAAGGCTGAAGGTGGGGAGGGAGTGTCATTATGACACAACAGTGCACTGCAGCAGGGAGCCAAAGATGTTACAAATGGCTGTATATGTACACAGTCAGGGTCAGGAACTGTGGTAGACATAATCCTGACTCCACAGCAATAATGATGGCAGTGTGTCAACTGCAAGGGATGTGCACATGAGTTGACCTTGCAATCATGCAGAGTTGGGGGACATGTGTAGAGCAGACTGACCATATACTGGCAAATGCAGATGGCCCATGCTAGTATACCCCTGACAGGAATAGTGACTGCTGTAGTACACATAACAATAGGTGCAACAAATCATCGTGATAAGGGCATGCACACATTTGCACCCAGAAAGCATATGCATCTGAATCAGCATCAGTACAACTAACACATTTGCTTGACACTGCATTTGATTGTACAGGACATATGTCACATATCAGGCTCATGTAATGTTAACATATGCAGTAATGTGGTCCCATGTCATATCAAGGAAGAGGGCATCATATCAATAAGGGTGTGTGCACTCCCCGTAGCCATGGTAAGGGTTGATGGCTGTCAGTGTAATTGTAACATATTGCTCATGCATGCACCGCTGATGATGACATTTGTAAATCAGACAGCAGGCATTCACAAATGACATCTGTCCACATATCATCCCAGGTATCTGTCGGACAAACACATAAGGGCTGTGAGCAGCACAGCAGACTTAACTGACACAGTGATGCACATTCAGCAATGGTATGTAGAGCTGTGAGGTATGGTGCACAGTACATGGTAGGGTGCTAAACAGGTGCACAGCAATACTGTGTACATGGGTGCAGTGTTTTCCAGGGGAAGGGGCATCATCTACTAATACAGCCCATGCACCACACACATGTATACTGTTCTAGCATGGATTGACTATAGCTGCACTGCATGCTGTTGAGTACCATATGTCATGCATGTTGACAGATGGGTAATGGGAGGTCTGTGTGTAATATCTTCATACAACCTCACCTGTAAGTGTGTGTGGGGGTGGGCGGGGGGTTATTTTGTCTGTAAGTGCAATCTGGTGGAGTGGAGGGGGGTTGATGCATGTAGTATGTGTGTGTGTGTGTGTATGTGTGTATGTGTTTGTGTGTGTCCATGTATGCACATGTGTGAATGTGAGGTTGTTCATACGTCTCAACTTCCCTTTGGAATTGTGCAGTAAATGGACATGGACTGACACATGAGACACCAGGAATACTTGTCTGATATGTAATCTCAGGACAGCTGATAGTATAATAAGGTCTGTAGCATGGAACATGCATTGGGAGAGAAACTAGACACCAGGTATACTGTTAAAACTGCAAGCAGCAGGCAGGTGAAAGAATACCCACGTATACAGCACTACAGATGCATTGGGGAATTACTAAACAACACCAGTAAGTGTAACCAAATATTACTGTTGTCCACATAATAAATTAATAGAGCAACAAATCTTGCATTTACTAAGCAATAGTTACATATGAAATTCCCCCTAACATATGGGTGCCAGGCTCACAATGTTTGGATAAACCCAGGGTGAACACTGGATGGCAGCAATGAGTCCTTGTAAAACCAACCCCAAGTAAGTCAAAGAGGTAATGGAGTAACAGGTCATGTTTTATGGTCACTTGTCTAGGCAATTAGAAGAATGATACCTTAATGATTGGTATTAATAAGTGTAATTTTCTAAGTGTGATGAAGGATGAGGAACTTAAGATAATAAACCTGGGACAGCCTGTAAACTCAGGGACAGGTAGGTATTATGGTGGAATGTCAGTGTGTGTGGTGTGTGTGTGTGTGTGGGTGGGGGGGGGGATTGTGTATATGTGTGTGTGTGTGTCTATATATGTGTATGTGTGTGTGTGTGTGTGTGTGTGTGTGTGTGTGTGTGTGTGTGTGTGTGTGTGTGTGTGTGTGTGTGTGTACATGTGTGTACTGCTAAGCAATGACATACAGGTCTTAAAGTGTGCTTCTTGTTTTCCCCGCACAGGTGGTGAGGTGGGCCAGGATCCCTCCTGCATGCAATCTGATGTTGGTGTCCATACAGACACTGAAACTGATGATAGATGTGTTGAGGCACAGGCGGGGTTGTCAGAGGCCAAAACTGTGCTATCGTTTTTCATCCCCCTGTTATCCACCCCATCCCCACACACAGTCACGGTGCCTATAGATACCCCATCACGAGTGGCCATAGCAGAGGGACAGTTGGCAGTTGGTGTCAGTGCACAGGACAGTGTTCAGACACAGCAGCCATAGCCAGATGTCCAGCAGGGTACCACATAGGCAGATGTACAGGGGTGCTCGTGGGAGGGTCACTGGTCATTGTGCCCCTGGCAGAAATGCCACATCTGGTACCACCAGATGCATGTTTCAGGCTGTTATGGAGGTGCAGACATGTATGGAACGGTACACCAGACCGGGTCCGAGGTTAGAGAGGGCTACTTTTTCAACTGTAAGTAAGTTACGTATTTCTTTGCATATCTACTTAGATCTATAATAAACTTTACTCCCCTCTCTCAACTCTAGGCTCACCCCATCCCACCTAATCCCTGTCCCCTGGACTTACCTTCAGCTACTAGTGCTCCACAGATTGGTTCTTGTTCACCCTTAGCCTTCCCTCGGGTCTCAACTCTGACATTGCTTCCCATTCCACTCCTTCCCCTCCTACCTGTATATAGTTTCTCTAAGCCTATAAAAACCATCCGGCCCAAAGGGCGCCATCTTTAATTCAGGCTCTGCCCTTGGCTGTTGTGCATCCTGGCTGCAGCGTCTCCTCCTACAGTAAGTTGTTTTATTATTGTTTTTAGTCAGAACTCAGTCTAAATTCAATCTTATTTTTATTATAAAATGTGTATTGGTGTTATTATTGTCTAGAATGAGTCTGGATTTGCAGCAAGCCTGCTAATAGTACTTTAAAAAGTAATGCTCTCGTTCACATTGCTGCAGTAGCGTCTGGACACATGTAAAGGCGTTCATATTGCTGTTTCACTGACAAGTGAAAAACTGATATGTACGCTTTATTTAACGCTGATTAAAGATCTGAAGCAAGTTAATTACATTAACTTCTGTAAGCGCCATCCTGTAAATGCATTTATACTACTGTTTAAACAATAGTGATTAACTGCTCTTTATATTTTACTAAACACTGTCTAATGAACTGAAGCGAGTTGGCTATATGTACTACTGCAAACACCATCCTGGGTTAGCGTTTTACTTGCATGTGGTCTGAATTAGTCTGTCGTTTTATTATACTTGTTCAATAATGAAAGTAAACAGTTGGATATTGCTCTATATGTAGACCGATGTGTTTACAGGTTATTAGTTATTAGCATGTTGTAACACACCATTCTGTATCAGTGTACCTATCGTATCTACCTCACTTAATATCCTGCTCGCTCTGCTAGTGCGTTTACCAGCTATTGATATATAGACATTGTATTAGAACATTACCCAGCCTAGTCGCAGTTTTGGTCTTGTGGTGGACACTGCATTTACTCTGTTTTAGTTTGCTTGAATGCTACCTAGTCCTGAACTTTCAGACAGCTTTATTATTGTGGCACAACAAATGTTTTCTATATTTAGATGTATAATAAGCCTGCTATCCATGCACTTACTTATAGTTTACTCCAAATGAATGCAGCTAGAGAATTTATCATTGTACTGTCCTGTTGATTTGAATAGCTGCTGTCGGAACTGTATATATGTTTTCTTCTGGTACTGCTACACATTGCTAATGGTATAATATAATATAATATAATATAATATACTATATAACTGTATATATGTTACCTTCTGGTACTGCTACATATTGCTAATATACTTTTTCACTGTGCACTATAATCACATTTATTTTCTCTCTCAACTTATTCTCTCCAGCTTGACTGTCCTGCTTCACCCTGTTGCAACTGCTCCTTGCTGGAAACCCATACCTAAATTAATTCTACTATTCCCCATTAGGGGAATAGGACCAAGCCTCTCCACTATGGGAATAGGACCAAGCCTCCCCCTGAAGACTATTTATCAAAGGACTTGAAAAGTATGTGTAACCAATGCTAATCTTACATACTAGATTGTATTTTGCCAGAAGGCCCTGATAGGTCGTTTAGCACATTCACCTGCCAGGACAGCCAGCAGCCTAACCCTTCCCATCTCTGTTCCCCACATACTTGGCCCCTCTTCTAGCCCTCCGGTCTACAAAAGACTCCCCCTTTTCCTCCCACTCTAGGGATCTGTCCTTGCAGAGCCACAGGTGTACTATAGCATTTCTCCACTAGGTGGCACCCTCTCCTCATAATTCCTATTTCATGACTTCTTTATTTTCACAATCTCTTAATTACTTATTTCTTTGGATATCTGCTTAGATCTTTAATAAACTTTACTCTACTTCCCTCTCTCAACTCTAGGCTCACCCCATCCCACCTAATCCCTGCTCCCTGGAATTACCTTCAGTGACTAGTGCTCCACAGATTGGTTCTTGTTCAACCTTAGCCTTCCCTCGGGTCTACCACTCCGTTCACTCTGAGGGCTCACTCTGCTCCCCTACCCTGCCCCCAATTCTCACCCACCTCCAGCACCTCTACATTTATACCCTTTAGCCACACCCATCACCCCACCCCAACCGACTAGTAACCTACTCCCTTCCACACCCACTTCTTACTTCTCCCCTCATTTCACCAATACTCTTCCATATCTCCCCTCTCAGTCTCCTCCCAAAATTTATAACTCTCATACCTAGTAAACTAGCCATCCACAACATACCTTCCCTCAATAACCTATCCCACTATGCTCTCAAAAGCCATATCCTTCTGTACTCATCTAGTACTGTTCCTCACCATACCCTAAACCTACTACCTCACCCAGCCAACTAACTATAACCACACTCCATCCTTTCATACTACTAACCATCTTAACCTACCTGTCTTACATTCACACTTCCCAATCTCTCCATGCCTATACCCCATAAAACACCATCTTTTCTTCTCTTATAAACTTATTACTCCTCACAACTATCCTAACCCTACAACAACTACCTTAAATCTAGCTAAACTCAACCCTGTCTCTAAGCAGACAAAGTACCTCCCCAACCTAATGCTATATCTGACTTCTATTCTATTATCAGGAGACATACACCTCAACCCAGGCCAATCATCATCCCCTCTAACAGATAAATCCATACTACTCACCTCCTTAAACGCCCAAAGTATAGTTAACAGAATCCCTAATCTGCATGCCTGGCTTACATATAACAAACCAGACATTCTGTTCATCTCTGAAACTTGGTTAAAACCTCATAGAAAAGATTCCAAAATAATTCCACCCAACTACTCTATAATCATAAAAGATAGAACAAACAAAAAAGGAGGTGGAGTAGCCCTTCTATACCTATCCTCCTTAACAGTTACCCCTTATAACAAACCAACTCCCCAATTCAATAATGCAGAATTACTCCTAACACTGCTTCAAGTAAATAAACACAAACACATATGCATAGCCTCCCTCTACATCCCCCCAGGCAACAATATTTCTACACTAGAAGATATCCTTTCCTGGCTTTCCAATGACATTAACAATGAAACTATACTTATGGGTGACATGAATATTAATTGGTCTGCAATACAGTCTCCCACAAATCCACTTAACATTAATCTTTACAACTTCTCTCAACTGATCAACTTCATAACTCGGCTCTCAAAAAACCTCACCAGTGATAGTACCCTAGACTGGATATTAGTCTCCCACCCTCATTACTTCTCAAATAGTGGCACCCTGCCTGATTCCCTTAGTGACCACTTGCCCACATTCACACACTGACTAACTTCACCCCTACATCTTACTCACAATTTTATTACTACTCACTGCCAAAAAAACTTTAACCCCACTACCTTTTCCAACTCTCTAAAAGCAATCAACTGGTACACCCTAAAAACTCTACTCCTGGAACAGGCTGTCGCCTACTTTAACTCAACTTTTCTAAACCTCTTAGAGCAACAAGCCCCCATAAAAACAAAAAGAATAAAAAACAAAACTGCCCCTTGGCTAACAAAAAACACACTAGTAACTATGCACCTTAGAGATAAGGCATGGTCATCATATCAGAAACATAGGACTCCCCTAGCCCATAACGAATACAAAACACTCAGAAACAAAGTAAAAAAATGTATCATCTCTGATAGACAAAATGACTTCTCCATAATCCAAAACAACAACAAAACAAACCCTCACAAATTTTGGAAATGCATCTCTACCCTCCTTAATCCCAACAAACCAGATAACCCTAGCCCAGACCCTAACGCTCCTGACATAGTCTTGGCCACTCAATTCAACACCTTCTTCATTGATTCTATCTCCAAACTAACCTCATCCTTTTCATCTTCAAACCCCACCACACCGAATCCTCCCCTACCAACTTTTCACCCCTCACCACTGCTCCTCCCCCTATCTCCACTCCATCATCAACATTCTTAAATTCTCCTCCCCCCACCATTCTCACTAAAGCCTATACCCACATCCACCATAAAAAAACTACTTCAGAAACTAAAACCATGCTCTAATGCCCCTGATAACATTCCTTCTTACTTTCTCTGCATTGCTGCTGAAGCCATTGCCTACCCCATCAGCATTTTAATCAACCGTTCAATTCAAGAAAGCTCAGTACCCCAAATCTGGAAAAAGGCTTTTGTTGTTCCATTGCACAAAGGAGGCAGCAATAACAATATTGCTCATTTCCATCCCATCACTATCCTATCTCCCATCTCTAAACTTTTAGAAAAGTGTATTCACCTACAACTCCTACCATACCTCTTAGACAATAACCTACTAACTCCAACACAACATGGTTTCAGACCAAGACACAGTACTATGACCACCCTTCTCTCCTTCCTGGAAACTGTGAACAAAGCCCAGGACACAGGACACATTGTCTCTACCCTCCTACTAGACCTCTCTAAAGCCTTTGATACTATCTCCCACAATTTACTACTAACTAAACTCTCCAAGCTTAACTTGTCACCCTCTTCTCTGAACTGGTTCACTAGCTACTAATCCAATAGATATCAAGCAGTAAGATGGAAAAAAGCCACCTCCTCTTTCATCAACACCCCAACCGGTGTTCCCCAAGGATCTATACTGGGTCCCCTGCTTTTCAATATATTCATAAACGATTTCCACAACTCTATCCCTTCAACTAAAATTATCCAATACGCAGATGATTCAACTATTATCTGTTCTGCTACCTCCATCCCCACACTGCTAAAGCTTACTCAAGATGCATTCTCAACCACTGAACAATGGATGAAAACAAATCACCTTGTACTCAATGCCTCCAAAATCAAAGTAATGGTATTCACCATCTCTAAAGCTACCTTTTTCAATCCAAGTAATTTCACTATTACTAGTCACAGCAATACACCCCTAGAACTGGTATCTGAGGCCAAATTACTTGGGGTCCAAATTGATAGTCAGCTTCAATTCCCATCTTCAACTAAATATAAAAAAACCCACCAAAAACTCGGCATGCTCTACAGACAGAATTGTTATCTTACACCCTCCACCAAACTCACCCTATCTACCACATTTCTCATCCCATCCCTCCTCTATGGAGCCCCACTTCTAACTAACCTACAATCTTCTCTCAAAACACAACTCTCCTCTTGCTATAACAAAATTTCCAAGTTTGCTACCTCCCATAAGTCCTCCTCACACCACTGTTTGGCTCTCCACAAACTAAAATGGTTAGAACTACCCAATCACCTCACCTACGTCCAACTGACTCTTGCACACAAACACATCTTCATTCCCTCCCTCTGCCCATCTCTTTCCTCTACCTTCAAAATGCATCTCCCTGATAGAATACTAAGATTTAACAACCAAAACCTAATTGAACTGTATAAACCAATTCGTCTCCCTGGAAAAAATCTCTTATCCTACAGTCTTGCTCATCTCTGGAACTCCTTACCCCCATCCATTCACACCATCACAAATCAGTTTTCATTCAAAAAATCCCTTCACTCACACCTAATTTCCCAGTGGGAATGTTCTTGCTCCCACCCAACATAATCTCCTCATACTGAGAATTTCCACTTCTCTTCCCCTATTCCTAATGGGAATTTCTGCTTACTCTCCTAAACACATAGATCTTGCTCTTGCTTGTATTAACTTTTTCTGAATACTTAAAGGTACCTAAGTGCAAATATACCCTAAGATAGAAAATGTTCTCTGTTTCTCTATTGAAATGTTCTATGTCAACTCATATACCTTTCTCTTGCTTGTATTAAGCTACTCATCCTGAATGTATGAAAGATATCTCCATTGTAACCCACCCTAATTTGTAAAAGCCTCTCAGTTTCTATATTGTAACTTGTTTTCAGCGATACAAGATTGTAATATTTGTATATGTTTGTACACTAGTCTACTGTATTTCCAAGTCCATAGGAATTGTATAATTGAAACTAACTACCTTATTGTAACCTTGCTAATTGGTTTTTGGAGCTTTTCTCCCCAGGACTCCATTGAAAATGGGTTCGTTTGGCCCAATGGACTATACTGGTAAACCAACTGCAAATAAATAAATAAAGTGACATCCGTGATCTTGCAGGTGCCCTTTGTTATTATACAGAGGTCATAGATAGATGGTTGGGTGAGATGGTGGGCCTCCTCGACCATGGATTGTTCGTGCTAGAGCATATGGTGGGACTGGTGTGACAGCCATGTGGACGTAGGCCAGCAACACCAACATCTGGCAGTCAATGTGGACATGCAAGGACACCAAAATGCTCCTGTAGTGGCAGTACCAGCCCCAGCACTGCAAGGGGGGCACTGTCCACACCACACAACAGCAGGCCATGTGCATGTGGCCCTGGCCAATCCCAGGAGGTTCCAGTGGACAGATATCATCAGGGGAGAGTAGCATATCAAGGCTTGTACCTAGACGTGCTCATGGAACCCCTGGCAGGCACAGTTCTCGTGCCCATGGCTGGAGGTGGTGAACTGCACACCCTGCCAGGTATGGTCTGCAGCTGTCCAACAAACACCTGTATAGGGCAGCCACATGGCAAAACTGTGTACATGCATACCCACACACAATACTAACACACCTAGGTTAACCCCATACCTACACACACCACATCATCACAGCCATATCAGTAAATTAAACCCCTCATTCACACACATGGTGTCAAACATATGGCCCAGCCTAGGTCTCTGGCAAACCAACAATACACCCTGTGCATATGATTATACCTGTGCCACATCCCTGTCATCCATAACATTGATGCAGGGACAGGCTAATATGGTTCTGATGCACACGGTGACTGTACTACAGTGTAACAATGTACTGCTGTGTAACATGTTGCCAGCAGTAATATGTGATGCTTACATGTCAGGTAGTGTAGCTGTTCAGCCATGATGCATTATAGCTGTTAGTCACACTGAGTGATTGTGGTCTCCATAATGTTATCCATTTGTGTTGTAGGTGTCCATGTGTCAGCAGGAGCATGGTCTGCTGTCATATCTCACAAGGGGTATGGCACTGTGGTGACACCATGGCTCTGCCATATCCTGGGTACAGTTGAACACGTCACAGGTCTGTATAACAGTTCCTGCCTGTGCCACATGGACAGATGACCCCCTGGAATATGTATATTTAGCAACCTGAAGTAGATCCCTCCACATACATGCACACTCTTACTTGGCAATACTGGGACTAGACCCCTGCCTAGGTATGCAGTGCTACTGATGTGTGTGGCTTTACTTGCACACACCATGCAGCATTTAGGATGAGATGTGTTCCAGGTTGCATGTTGCATGCAGAACATCCCCAGGCATGTACAATATGGTAATGAGGGATGTAATGGTTGTATATGGAAAATACATAGTGTGACATACCCTCATATACACATTAACAAACACATAAAAATCAGACAAACATCCGAGAGACCTGGGCCTATCAGTGCTAACTACCTTGTCAGTGTGTCCAATGTGTTATAGGTAGGCTGCACACAGCACATGCATAACTGAGCTGGATAGTATTATCAGTTACCTGTATGGTTGATGGTAACAGAGGTCACCATACAGTGGTACATGAGACATGTACCAGGGGTACCATGGTGTAATGACAGTATACCCAGCACCCACACCCCACTGTAGATATTGTACGCATTGGAACCCATGATGACACTCTGACATAGCCATCATCACACATTGACTAGGACTACAATACAACCCCTTGTCCATTCCAAGACTGTTACTACAGGGATATGCATCTAATGCACATGCCACAGGCATAGTAGGATGATGCATTGTCATGCCTCTCCGATGGGCAGCAACATCATTATCCCTAATACTGTGTGGCAATGTGTATTGTAATAGGAGTATGTGGCCTCAGAATGCTGTACCCTACATATATACACACATGCGCACATACACACTCTTGCCAGAACTCAGTGGGTATCCCATGCCTATCAACCCATTTGTACAACAGTATTGTGCTGGTACTGCAAGGCCCAGGTAGCCCTTAGGGAGAGGAATGCAACAAGGTACATGTAATGTCCGGTACTTCAGCAGCCACATCTAGCTATGGCAATGGGTAGTGCAGTGGGTGTGAAGGGCCTCAGGGTATTCCCAACTACAGGTGTACTAACATACAGACACTGATATCTACAGTAATGCAAACTTGCACATTTGTGAGTACTAGGGTGCATCGGTGCAGGTTTTCATAGGTGTGTACCTGGCTATTGTCCATGGAGAGATGGGACATGTAGGGGGTGTGTGTACATTGGTATTATGCCACCTGCCATGTGCCAGCAGGCCATCTATCTACAGACACCACTGAGGTGACCCACAGGGTGAGAGTGACATGCATCAGCCAATCCTCTGGGTGCCTCCTGCAAATGTCCGGTGAGGTGTTCCAGTTGAAATGTATGCAACATGTATTACATAACATGGTTAGTGTCTGTCATGGAGACCTGTACCCAAGCATGTTCTGTTGACTGTGGTAGTGTAGTGGAGGTATCCATGGCATGTGGTGTGTAGAGGGTATTATGTTCTATCTGGCAGACATGTCAGTGTCAGTCAAGCATAGATTGCCTGTATGTTTCCAAAATGGATACCTGACATCTGCATATCTGTATAGGGAATGACAGACATCAGCTCGCCAACTAGCTATGCAGTAGGATGAATGTGTTGACATCTGGTAGGTATGCCATTACTATATGATGGCAGCCCTCACTGACATGTGCTATATAAACAGTAGTCTACAGTTATTTTCCACATGTCAGATCATTATCCAGTAGGAAATATATAATGTGACACAGCTCACACACCAGGAACATGACAGTGAGGACTCAGAGTCCATATATGCATGCAGGGGTGTTTGTTGCCAGTACTACAATTAGCAAACTACTCTTGTTTGGGAAATCACTGTCAACAGAAGTAACGTCATGACACATTACATGCCAGTGTGACTGCACATAACCTGGGATACTACCCTTGTATGTACCACATTCACACAGATAAAAGTGTTATACAGGTCATATATACTCAAGTGCCCCAGACAGGAGACTCACACCCCTTGCTACTGTAATGACAGCACATAGACGCATGTTATGTACATGGTATTACATACACTTATTACAGATATCACTACCCTGCTATGTTATCAGACTGGGATGTGAGCACTGGTTACCAGGGCTGAGCAATGCCTAGCAGGTGTTAGCATTGCTGCACTATAATAACGAAGCATATTTGCACACAGGTAAGCAAAGCCTACATGGTGTAAGCGCCCGGATGTTTAACCATACCTTAGTACCACTTAGCTTTGCGCAAACCCACGCACATGTGCTTAAAGCTGCTCAAAATTGCCTTAACCACTCTGTATCCAACAGCCCTTGTTCTGCCCAGCAAAAAAATAAACAGCCCTTGTAGGTTTTGAACCCAGGACACTGTACACTATAGTCACAACAGTTAACCACTAGAACATGACACCCATGAAGGCAGTTGTTATTTTTCCACTACATCTGTTAGTAGTCATATTGAATAGTATTGAAAGATTGCTATGACTTATGCAATTGTATAGTACTTGTTAGTGATATTACTGTTGCATCACATATGTTGTTATATCTAAATATACACATATCAGATACATACAGTGGGATACATCTGGGAAGGTATACACAACAGTACTGTTTACTCATAACAAAGGATATGGATATATACATATACATATGCAGATATATGTCTACATGTACATACACATATATATTCATATATATGTATTTATACACATCTGTGTAGTGCATCATATATATGACCATATATAGATCTCTGTGTGTATGTATGAATATATATATATATATATATATATATATATATATATATATATATTTATATATATATATATATATATATATATATATATATATATATATATATATTATATATAAATATATATATATATATATATATATATATTTATATATATATATATATATATATATATATATATGTGTGTGTGTGTGTGTGTGTGTGTGTGTGTGTATGTATGTATATATATATATATATATATATATATATATATATATATATATATATATATATATATATATATATATATATATATATATATATATATATATATATATATATATATCCATATATGTATGTAGTTATCTATATGTGTATATATCTATATAGATATATCTGTATACACATATAGATATGTGTATGTGTATATTTCTATATAGATATATCTGTATACACGCATATATATATATATATATATATATATATATATATATATATATATATGCATATATGTTTGCTAAATGTCCAGAACATGGAGTGGAGTCATACCTCAGCACCACTAGACGCAACCTCTTAGTGCGAGGGGATGTCATGTATGTATAGCAGGTATATATGTAGACTGTTGCTACTGTAACAGGGGTTGTCTTAACAAACATGTTGTGTGTGGGAGGTCACATCTGCTATTCACATGTATGCCATCAGTTACTGACAGACATCCTAAGGACATCATAGTACAGTACCACTGATAGAACAGTAATGATCCTGTAGACTACAGCAGAGATATGACCAATATATGTGGACAGTCTGGCACACTCTGGTCAGTCCAGAGGTATACACAGGTCCCCTTAGTGTGAGACATGTGGACCAAGCTTGACAATGTGGATGTTAACAGCCATGTACATGGGTATATCACATAAATACTGCACTATATATGCCCACACAGTTTATGCATTCACACACTCCTGTCTGTCCTGACACATAATAACTGGTGGTGCAGAGGTCACATGGCCACATACTACCCAATGTTAGTTGCATACATCTGTACAGCATCCCACTGCTTTGTCAGAAATACCCAACAGTTATAGTGGCCAAGCAGCTGTACATCTTGCAAATATCTGGACATAACATCACACTGGTGCTAAGCTGCTAGGTATGTAACAAAGCACTGTGAAAACTACAGGTAGACTGCTACAACACTGGCAAACATTTCATATGGGGGAATACACATGTACCTGCAAATATAGCAGGCTCTACGGCATGCCACAGTACAGAGTAACAGACACCTGTGTGAAAGTGCATACCCACAACCAATGTGAACACAGCCACATCCACTTATGGTACACAAGCTTAATATTACACTATATGGACTGTCTGATCAACACCATCCTCATATGTGCCACTCACACACTAACCCTACATATACTGGGTCATGACTCAGTGTGGTCCAATGCCTCTCTTTGGTATGGGACACGTGTGTGTTTGGCCCTACAAACATGTGAGCCAATAGGGTACCATACACTGGAACAGCATGTAACATTAGGTAGAACAGGACCAAGAACAATGACATCTACCACAGTCTGTACACAGGCCAAGGTACGGATTCGCAATACACATACTGTTGAAATTCACCATAAGTACACAGACCCCACTACTATACACACAACCACAGAATGTCCAGGTTATGTCCTCGGAAATAACCCCTACTATATATAACATGTCTAACAGTCTGATATTTGACTGGCTTGTTATCAGGTATGATGTCAATAAATAATGGTGTACAGAATATATGCACCTCTTACTGCATGACATATGTACAAAGGTTGGCAGACTTGTGGCTGGAGCCACAAACACTGGGCCAATATAGGCATGTTGCTGTGATACCCTTATACATTTACTGTTGTAACAGGGATTGTTGTGACATATGTCCTATGAGGGATATGAAGTCAGTAACTCTCATGGCTGTCACTATGTACTGACTGCAATCCACAGACTATGCTTCTGCAGTTCTAAGATAGGTGATTTGTGAGTAACACAAGAAAGATAAGACTCCAAGCACTGGTCACTCTCAGATAACCCTACAGGTGGGAGTTTCCTCAAACACATAACACTGTCACGACAGGTATTAAATCATGTAAACCAGCCATATCCACACAAACCCTGTTAAACCAACAGTACTCCAAATGCAGAAGAGCAATACTTACATTTTGTAGTCATGTCTGGACCATCCCCCTCCTGTTTGGTGGCCTGTCTCCACAGTGTATGTTGTTAGAGATATATCCTACTACCATCTGTGATGCTGTTTGCCAAACACCGACATGAAATCCTGCTCACAGTGAATGAAAAGGGCCAACACCACATAATGTTCCTAGTTATAGGAGTGTGTTTCCATGCAATTGGCTACGGGAATGTTACCACAGCTGTTCCACATGTAATCAACTAGTGGGGGACTACAATTTGTGCAGAGGCCATCAGCTGATTATGGGCATCACTTACAAAACATAAGCTGCTGCCTAAGCAAAGCATGTGTACTTCTCCACATCCACCAGAGAGGGAGTGAGAGAGACAGAGACAAAGCAAGACAGGGAGGGGGTGGGAGAGTAAAACCTACACATGTTTATGTCACACACTTACCAGTATGGGGTTTCAAACCGCTGCCTCACTATGTATTGATATCATGTCTATGCAGTTATTGCATGCGCCACTGAGCTTACATGTTGGGGAACTGTCCAAAGGTATATTTGATGGTAAGTGACATCTGCAACAGTGATAAAGGAGGGGTAAGGTAGGTGTAGTACATATGGCTGTCCACATGAACAGGTGTCAAGGTAGACACAGCCACACTCTCTCAGGGACTCACACACATTATCACAGTTGGCAGGGTCAGGAGTAGACTTACTAACTAGCTAGATTGCCACAATACAGTAATACACAGGTATCACATGCACCACAGGGGTTATCATAATGATATATGGGCAAAGGGTACGTCAAGGTGTCTGATATCTTGAAGCCATGTTTCAGTAGGTCAATGGGAGGTGTAGTGAGTAGGACTGGCATCTAAATCATTATACTCCACACACACAGACACAGGTTGCCAGTACTGACATGCATGGGTGCATTGCTTCACAGGTGTGTTGTGGTTGACTGTGCCAAAAGGCTGTACAAGGCTAGGTAAAGGGTATAACTAAGCATCAGGCCACATGACAATGGTCTGCAGTGTGGCTCAGGGGTGTAGTGTCTGGATTGGTTCACACAAGTGGGTATTGTATTCACCATCCAGTCATCCTGGTTACTATTGTGGCTGGCCAGTGCTGTGCAATGCTTGCCATGTATGTGTTCTATATTCTATGACATAGATTGTGTCTGTAATGAGCACATGTCCCACATGCATGTGCTGTGACATGTGGAAGTGTACCTGGGGTGTCCGGGGCATGTTGTGTAGACAGATTGTTATCATCAGATGTGCCATTCCTGGCCTCATGTGGTGAGAACTGGCAATGGACACCAGGCTGACCCTGCACCTACGTTGACAGCATGATACAGGTATTCCCTGGTGTCAGTGTCATCTGTCCAAACAGGCCATTTGTATAAGGTATGGCATGTCCTTTGTGGGTTATATTTGCTGGCTCTACAGTTGTTGGAGGCGTCCAGTGGGAAACATAGTGAAGAATTACTGTATGTAATGATTTACCTATTGTAGGGATGGTACAGGATGCCACGCCCTCTGTAGTCTACTGCAATCACACCATGGTTACTATCTGTGGGCAATATGCAGGGAACTACAAACATAGTGGCTGTTGCCTTGCCGAGTGTGTTTGTGTATGAGACTTGGGTGGAGAGTGTACTCTGGGTAATACAAGGATTGCCTATACTGTTCTCCAAGTCATGATGTCACATGTAGGTGTATTGATTGTCTGCCCCAGTCTCTCTGCTGTTTGACATCTGATATCCTTGTAAGGTGGACATTGTGACATATAATAGGCCCACCATATAATAAATTTGCCAAACCCACTCCCCAATGAGTCCAGTCGTTACACACTCACAGTTACCTCCACACAGGATACGAATGGCAAATACACACACACACACACACCACAACTCACAGTTGCCATGTCTGGAATTATAACTCCTACCTAACTAGTACATCACACTACAGCATTACACAGTTATAGGATGCATTATGGAACAGAGATTACTGGGCTACTCCTTCCCCAAAGGTATATTTCAAAGTGAATGACATCAGCAAGCTTGCCAAAGTAGGGCTATAGAAGTTGTAGTGACTGTGAAAGGCCTCAAAAGCATTGATCCTTACACAGACAAGCACACACAAACTTATACACTTGCCATGTCTGGGAATAGAACTCCTACCTGACTACTATAGCACACTACACAGTTATAGGATGCACCACGGAGATAACTGGGCTATTTCTTTCCCAAAGGTGTATTTCAAAGTGAATGACATCAGCAGGCTTGTCAAAGTAGGGCAATGGATGTTGCAGTGACTGTGAATGGCCTCAAAAGTATTGATGTCTACACAGACAAACACACAAACCTTTACACTTACCATCTCTGGGATTAGAACTCGTACCTAACTAGTACATCACAGTATAGCATTGCGCAGTTATAGCATGCGTCACAGAGATTACTAGGCTAGTTTTTCCCCAAAGGTGTATCTCAAAGTGAAAAACATCAGGAACCTTGCCAAGGTAGGGCAATGGAAAGTGTAGTTCATAGGTTCATAGTTTCATAGGTTCATAGGTTGATACTAGGCTATTGACCGTAGGGCCTATACATGCCTAGCCATGACAATTCCCTAGCTATATCTTCCCAAAATATTTACTTCCCTGGATCTCTGTCTAGCATGGCAGCTGACATGATCCCCGGGGTCAATTTCCTATCTCCCATCCAATTGTCCAGGTTCCTTTTGAAGAGGGCATGTGGCTGTGAGGGTTTTTAATTCTTTTTTTTTCAAAACAGGTTTATTGTTTTAACATACAAGAGAAATATCATAACAATTTTATACAAGTAATTAAAAATAGATATGATTATAACATTCAACAAAACAACTAAAGTATTTACAGACATCCACTACAATCAGATCAATTAATTAAACTAAAATAAAATGCTATTGAAATTAGGATTTTTTTAACAAACTTTGTAAATTATCCCATACAATATAATAAGATGTTTTTCTAGTTGTTCTTGAAGGGTTTTTAATTCTTTAAGTGTAGCATGTCCAACAGCTGTGGGATTGACATGGCATGGTATGTTAAGCAGGGATCACCTCTGAGAATACAATATGTGACAGAGTATAGCTGGATGATTTTCTAACGGTCAGCATAGGGCATCTGGTTTAGGCCTGTGATTCATTTGTGAGGTATGTCTGCAGCCTTTCTAATTGTTGCAGATGTCTTGTGAGGTATGTACATAATGGGCCATTGTAGTCTGTACTAGGTCTACTGAGAGATGATTACTGTGGGACAATGGCCTCCTTTTCCTTGATGTAAACCCCTTAGTGGCGAGGTGTGCCACATAAGTGGGTTTCCTGATTGTTGTGGCAATGTGGTTATCAAAGGTGTGATCACTGTCCATCTGTGTATCTAAGTCTGTTATTACACTTTAGGTGTTTAGTGTACTGCCACCTATGTGGTACTTCACAGGTACATGTCCCTTCCCAAAGGGGATAACTATATATTTCTTGGCACTGATCTTGAGGCAATGGCCCAGGCACCAAGCATGTCTTTCTGTAAGGCCCTTCTGTGGAATATCCACATCATGTGGGGATTCAATATTGGCTCCCAATGTGCAGTCATCTGCAACCTTTGTTTTACCAGAGTCCCTTACTGTTGGACTGTACTTCAGAGCAGTAGATGCCAAACAAGGGCGGTGCAAGGACTGAACCATAAGGTACTCCAACTGTCAATTGTCTGGGGCTGGGGTTGGTGTCAGCTACATTTACAGTGTGGGTTCTGTCAATACAGCAGTTGGCAGCCCATTGGGTGACATAGGGATTCATATCCAGCTTGATACATCTATCTATGATTCCAGATTGGGGGATGGTGTTGAAGACCATGCCGAGGTCCGGATAGGCTGTGTGAACCACCTTACCCTCATCCACAGCTCTAGAGATGGATTCACAGTTGTCAATCAGGTTGAGATGACATAATTGACCCTTCACAAACACAACCTGGTTGGGGTCCAGTGTTTACAGGTTGCCAATGTTTTTGTTTTAATTTCCATGATAATACATTTCGTGCCCTTGCAGATCAAGAATGTCATACTGCTGGGGCTGTACTTCCCAGGATCCAAGGTGGATCCTCCCTTGTGGACTGAGATAGCTGTAGCTGTGTGCCACACAGTGGGCATGAAGCCTGAGATGTGGCTATGATTAGACATGGCACGTAGGTGAGGTGCCAGTTCAGATTGTAGCTCATGTAGTACACAGCCCGGGAAGTTGACTGGTCCCATGGCTGCTGTTGCCATAGCTATGGAGAGTGTGTTTTTTACCTATGTAGCCATTATTACCAGAATCTGGTAATCTTTCCTTGTTGAAATCAGCCCGTTGGGGGTGGGAGGAGGGTGCAGTTGGCACTGAATCGATCTGCCAGGATATTGGCAATATCCCTGGGAGCAGTATATTTAACACCATCCTGTTATAGCTCAGAGCAGATCTGAGAATTGCCAGTTAGATTCCTCACATAGCTATGGAAAGGCTTGCAGATGTCTTTGACATATTTGGCTATATTATGCTCATAACTAGCTTTGATGGATGTTATGAGGGATCTTTGTTTCTTACTCTGGTTGTTAAGGGAATATTTTGCATCCTGGAAATTCCTCCGTTTCTGAAACAGTTTCCACCTTTTGTTGTACAGTATGTTTATGGCAAGGGGCCACCACATTGGCTTCCTTTTCTTGGTGGGGAGCATCTTAATTCTTTATTGGATGGCATGATTCATGCACAAGTGGATGTGCTTGTACAGTGCCTTTATGTGGGATTCAGCAGTTGTCCTTTCAGTTCCCATCTGCATGGGTGTCATGACATTAGTCATGTCTGACATGTGTAGCAAGACATTGGCTTTAGAGATGTGTGTTATGGAGGTTTACTTACTGGGGTGTGGGGAAGGGATGTTGATGTTAAGGGTGATTAGCACATGGGCAGACTTGACCACTGATGAGGTGACCATAGGTATGGAGCATTGATTTCCCATGTTGGTAATGACCACATCTAGGATATTTGAGCCCCTATTGGGACTATGGGTTACTTGATCCAGGGCATTGGGACTTATGACTTTCAAGAACCATTGGGCACACATGTTGGTACACAAATAGTTTTCCCAGTTAATAGCAGGGTAGTGTAAGTCACCCAGTATTAGGGTGTTTGCTTGTATCATAATATTTCACAGTATGTTTTAAAAGCTGTTGTGGGAATTATGGGACATAGTGGGGGATGTGTAGCAAGCTATACAATTTGGAATGCAATCTAAACTACTGTTAGTTGAACAGGGGGTATTTCAGACACATTCTGTTGGGCAAGTAGCCTGGTGGTGTGAATATCCTTGGTAAATATGAACACTCCTTCACCTTTATTGTTTTGGTCTTGGTTTGGTGGCCAACAGGTGTGGTGAGAGCTGTATCTGGAATTATAGGGGTGCTCACTGGAGCCTTGGATCAGGTCTCTGTTACTGCACAGTTATCGATTTTCACCATTTTTAGGTGTGTGTAGTGACTGTGAATGGCCAAAAAAATTGATCCCTACACACACACAATCAAACACACAGTTTCTATGTCTGGGGATAGAACTCCTACCTAACTAGTACATCACACTGCAGCATTATGCAGTTATAGCATGCGCCATGAAGTTCACTGGGCTACTTTCTCCACAAAGGTGTATTTCAAAGAGAATGACATCAGCAGCCCTTCCAAAGTAGGGCATTTGAAATTGCAGTGAGTGTGAATAGCCTAAAAAGCATTGATCCCTACACAGACAAACACACACACAGTCGCCAGGTCTGCACAGTTATCGATTTTCACCATTTTTAGGTGTGCATAGTGACTGTGAATGGCCAAAAAAATTGATCCCTACACACACACAATCTTACACACAGTTTCTATGTCTGGGGATAGAACTCCTACCTACCTAATGCATCACACTACAGCATTATGCAGTTATAGGAAGTGCCACAGAAATTACTGGGCTACTTCTTCCCCAAAGGTGTATTTCAAAATGAATGACATCAACAGCCCTGACAAAGTAGGGCATTTGACATTGTAGTGAGTGTGGATGGCCTAAAAAGCTTTGATCCCTACACAGACAAACACACACACACACACACACACACACACACACACACACACACACACACACACACACACACACACACACACACACAGTTGCCATGTCTGGGATTATAACTTCTACCTAACTAGTACATCACACTACAGCATTACACAACTGTAGGACGTGCCACAGAGATTATTGGGCTACTAAATCCCCAAAGGTATATTTCAAGGTGAAGACATCAGCAGGCTTGCCATAGTAGGGCAATGGGGTGTGCAGTGTGTGTGCATGGGCCATAACGCATTCATCTAGAGATGGACACACAACACTCAGGCACACACAGGTTTATATTCCACAGCTACATGTTCATAGGTTCATAGGTTTATACTAGGCTATCTGCCCTAAGGCATTTATAAGCCTAGCCCAAAGTTATGTGTCTTACGCCACCCCTTATGTTAGAAATAATGTGCCCATTAGTTTGTTGTGCCTCTGTCCAGCAGTGACACAGAGATGATTCCTGGGGTAAACCTACGATCTCCCATCCACCGGTCAAGATTTCTCTTGAACAGAGCCAGCGAGGTGCTCTGCCTCACATGGACCGGGATTTTATTCCACAGCATGGGGAGTCTCTGGGTGATAAATCTATCCCTCCAGCATGTCCTATTTATATCCATGCTAAGGTTTAAGTCACTTGCTCTAGTGGTTCTAGTGGATTTGGATTTTTTGAGGTGGAGCATGTCCATTAATTCCGGGTTGGTCATGGCCTTGTATGTCAGGCACAGGTCACCTCTGAGCAGACGGTATGCAACTGAATAGAGTTGGAGTTTCTTCAGTCTGGCAGTATATGACAGGTTTTGGAGTCCCTTTATCCTTTTGGTGAGGAACTTTTGGGGTGTCTCCAAGTGCTGCAGGTGTCGGGTGAGATACATCCCGAATGGGGCATTGTACTCGATCATTGGTCTGATAAGTGAAGAGTACAAGGGAACAATGACCTCACTTGATCTGGATGTGAATCCCTTCATGATCAGATGGGCAATGTAGAAGGTCTTTCGAACCACTTTAGCAACGTGAGTGTCAAACGAGAGGCCACTGTCAACCTGGGTACCCAGGTCCCTGATAACCTCTTCTGAGCTTAGTGGGTTGCCACCTATATGGTAGCTTGGGGTTACTTTGTTTTTCCCGAAGGGTATGACTATACACTTTTTTGCATTTAACTTCAGGCCATGGCTCTGGCACCAGCTATCAGTTATCGTGAGACTCCTCTGAAGGATGTCTGTGTCCGATGTACTATCCACTATGGCACCCAGTTTGCAGTCATCCAAAACTTTGTCAGCCATAGTCCACCTGTGTTTGGCTGTACTTCAGAGAAGTAGATGCTGAACAATAGGGGGCCAAGGACTGAGCCCTGTGGGACACCACTTGTAACTGGCTTGGAGTCTGACATGGCTCCAGCAACTCTAACCCTGTGGGTTCTGTCCTTTAGCCAGTTTGCAACCCATCTTGTGACATATGGGTTTACATTTAAGCTGGTAAGTTTCTCTATGATACCAGTGGGGTATTGTGTCAGCTTTGCAAGGTCAAGGTAGGCTGTATGGACTGCCTTTCCCTCATCAATGGCCTTGGTAACTGTTTCGAAGAAGTCGACCAGGTTCAAAAGGCAAGATCTGCCCTTGACAAAGCCAAACTGGGTTGGGTCCAAGGTCTGCAAGTCCCCTATGTCCTTGTTTATGAGTTCCATTATGATCCTCTCCATAGCTTTGCAGACCAGGCTTGTTAAGCTTATGGGGCTGTAATTACCAGGGTCCGTGAGGCACCACCTTTGTGGAGTGGGACCACAGTTGCGGCACGCCACTCCTTGGGCACATATCCTGTGGTAAGGCTAAGATTAAACAGCTGCCTTATGTGCGGGTTTAGTTCTTCATTGAGTTCATGTAGCACACAGCCAGGGACACCATCCGGTCCCATTGATGCTGTGTTTTAGCTTTAGAGAGCAGCTTTCACCTGCATTTGAGATGTCTGGGAGGCTACACTCTGTTAGGATAGTTATCTCTCCTTTTGGGGAGAGGGGGTGAAGTTTGCTGAACCTGTCTGCCAGTATGTTGGCAATGTCTGTGGGCTCAGTGATTATTGTATCATTTTGGACTAATTCTGAGCATATCTGGGAGTTTCCACCCAGGTTTCTGACATAGCTGAAGAAGGCCTTATGATTGTCTTTTGAATCTATGGCAATTTTTTTCTCAAAGTTGGCCTTTGATGATTTTATGAGGGATTGTAGTTTCTTGCTAGTACTGATCAAAGATGCCTTCCCTTTTTGGGATTTTGCTCTATCATGTAATAGCTTTCTCCTCTTATTGTAAAGTCTGTTTATGGCTGGGGTCCACCAGACTGGACGTTTGCCCTTGGTGGAAAGAGTCTTGGTTTTATTTGGGATTGCCTGATCCATGCAGTCTTGAAGGTGTTCATAGAAGGCATTTGTAAGGGCTTCCGCAGCTTGGGTTGTGGTTTCCATTGCCTCGGGGCCATGAAGGATACCACACCTGTCTTGAGTAGTGTGAAGTTTGCTTTAGAGAAGTTCTTCACTGTGGTCTTTTTTGTTTGGGGTGGGGGCGGGATGTGGATTTCTAGTGAGATTAGTTTATGATCTGATCTCACCAAATAGGGATATACTTCCGGTGTGGAGCATTTTGTCCCCATGTTTGTGATGATGAGATCTAGTATATTTTCTCCTCTTGTGGGGATGGTGACTAGTTGTTCCATGGCATTTGAATTTATGAACTCCAGGAACCTTTGGGCTAGAAAGTTGGGGCTTGAGTAATGTTCCCAGTCTATATTCGGGTAGTTGAAGTCACCCAATATGATGGTGTTTGGTGATACATTTATACCCTCCAGTATCTTCAGGAAGGCTGTGTGGGTTTCCTGAGTTTGAGAGGGTGGCCTGTAGCATGCTACAAATTGTAGAGCAGTTTTGTCTATGGTTAATTGCACCTGGATGGTTTCCGATGCTTATGCGTAGCCACCAACCTGGAGGTGTGGGTATCCTTGATGAATATGGATACTCCCCCTCCTTTTGTGGTATGGTCCGGGTTTTGGGGCCAGAACGCATGATATGAGGTAAAACCTGATAGTGCCGGGGTGCTCTCAGGAGCCTTGAACCAGGTTTCAGTCACAGCACAGACATTGATGTTCTCCATACTGAGAAGGGCCTCGAGTGCGTGCATTTTGAGATTTAGACTTCTGGCATTGAGCAGCATTACCCTTAGTTTCTTCCCGTTTTTGTTTTCTAGGGTGGTAGGTTTAGAATTTGAGCCTTGCCTAAAAAAGGCAAGAGCCTTAGCCAATATCCGGAATCCCAGGGGTGACAGGTGCAAGCCGTCCCTTGCGAAGCAGTGTGGCTTGTCAAGCATGTCATCCCAAGCAGACAGACACTGGATCCCCTTTGAATGACACCAGAAATTAAGCCAATTGTTAAAGCTGATCATCTTGTCACTATATTGTGGCATCATTCGTGGTGAAGGAAGGATACTGCTCAGGGTCAGGGTCATACCTGCCTGGGCTACATAATCAGAGAGCTCCTCTATGTCTCTTTTCATGTAGTCCAGGGAGGTACATCTCAGGTCGTTCACACCAGCATGGACAATGACTGTGTCATACTTGTACTTGCCGTGGAGTGACCTGAGTGCTTGTGTTATGTGGCGGATTCTAGCGCCCGATAGGCAGCTTACCGTGACCTTCTCCTTGTTTAGCCTGGTGAGTGGGACGTCAGTGTGTCTGACTATGGAGTCACCTATGACAAGTATGTTTGGTGTTGTATTTGGCCTTAAGGGCAGTGACTGCTTTGCACACTGATTTTGTTTTTTATGTGTTGTTTTTATGTATACAACTGCTAGATGACTACTGACTTGTACAGTCATGTTACACAGTTAGCACAAGCACCACAGACACTATAGTGTTGAGGGATACCAGAGGCAAATGTCTATGGTGATTGACATTTGCACATCATGTGGTTTTAGCCAATTGGATGTGTGCTGGGTGGGACAGGCCTCATGATGAGAGGCTCTTTGTCACTGTCTGTCACTCTCTTCCATACATCTATGTATGTGTAATTTTGGCCTATTATAGTGTGTTGTCCTTGGATATATATGTGTATTCCTATCCAATGTGTGTGCAAAGCATGACTGGTGTATACTGAGGAATGTGTGCACTAACATCTGCAACTGTCAGATATGTCTGGTCCACTGTTGTTGCAGATGTGCGAGCATGCCCAGTATGACCTTTCAGTATTTTGTTGTCTGACATGGCCTTCATTTTTTTAAGTGTGGGAACATGCCCAGTATGATCTTCTGTATTGAATGTGTGAATCCATTCCAGGTAGATTGTATTCCAGTGCAGGGTTTTGTGTTCTACACCCACAGGTAGCAACCTGTTTCTGTGGGATATCTGTAGATCGGTTAACAATATGGGGTCAAAATGGGCAAAGGATAGTGGGTTACTGTAGGCACTTGTGTTTGTGCTGCTTCTGATACATGGTCTTGATGTCAGCAGACATATTCAGACATATGTACTGTTTTACACTGAGATGTTTTATATCATCAAATACTGTCAGGTATACATATTTGCTTGCAGTGATGTCCTGGGGAATACAGGGTGAATGCAGCTGTGTCCACTATTGTGGTCAGCAGCCTACATATTCTTCCACAATCACGCCATTTTGGAGGGAAAGCTGCAGACACTTGCTGCTGGGTCTGTGTAAATGGTTCAGCACCTTGGTACAGTGGTGGCTGAGGATCCCATGCTTGTACATCCATCAACGTGACAGTATGCCCATATCCTGCTGTGGCCATACCTCACAGCTGTACAGATTCACACAGGTTACCCAGAGGCAGGGGTCATAATTCTGGACATTACCCCTTCACATTGTGGTTTACGAGCAGATTTGTACCCACCCATTCTTGTGTTTGCAGCCAGGGATAGTATGTGCACATGGCTGAGTTTTGGACTTCACATACTCCATGCCACCTATGCTCCTACCCCCCCCCTATTATGCAAACATTATCTGATTTGTTCCCTATAGTTATCACCTCATCCCAGCAGTAATTTGGTGTTGGTCCACAGTTCATGCAGTAGGACATGTTGGACATGTTACTGAGATTTGTCCACATGGCCTTGCATTTGGGTTCTGTAGACTATGTTATGTTGCTATTTGGGAGTCCATGACATAACATACAGTGGCAGTACGGGTGAGACACAGGTCTTTGGCAGAGGACTGTAGGTCATTTGGTAGTGATGCAGGCCAGCTGTAGCAGGCCTTGCATTCTGTCACTCCTACAGTCCCAGACTGCAATACACTATATTCCTCTGGGGTAACAGGGTAGGTGTGCAAGGTGTTCATGCCAGTACTTTCAGTCTTTATTAATCCAGGGGTGTGGATGCTGGTAGGGTGCTGCTTACAGCTAGGGACACACCTGTATGGGACACCAGTTATGCATGCTGCATTCTTTAGCTATTGCCATACAGAGGTGGGGGTCATATTGTACTCATTCCCAACAGCAGGAATAAGAATGGAGAGGTACCTGTGGGTGATGGTGAGGTATGCTGGGTTCATGTGTGCTATGGACATTACTTGCTTCTGACTCACTGATATTCATGGGGCATTCCACTTATGCTGGCTTGTGCAGGGACATCAGGTGTTTCACAATACTTAATACCTGTGACCTTTGTGGTCTGCCAGTGTTTGGCCAGATGACATTGGCATTCCCTACTACAAGCCCAAATAATGTGCTGCTAACCTGTATGTACAATTTCAAGGGGGAGTCCATTTGACAGTTACATATTATACACTGTCTGGGGTACTTCCCCCTGTGTACTGCTTGAATGTCTGGGCCCACATTCATGCCATGTCCATCTTTTAAATGGTGACACATATTACTTCCAAACATTTACTATGGCTTACTGCTGGAATGTGTTTTGCTGGGAAGCATTGTTTTTGGCACTGCAGTTGTGAGAACTTGGCCCTGTCATTTGCAGTACTGGCCAATGGCCACCAGGACAAACCTCACCATGCATACATACTGACCACTCTCACACAAAATACAGCACACACCAACCTAACACACACAGCCCTGCATATTGTACACATGCTACAGTCTATCCTGCTACCTTGGCCAGCTCAGGTAATCTGTGCTCCACTGTTATTATACTTACACAGACATGTTACTACATTTCTACATAGGATGGGGGGGAGCACAACTGACTGTTACTACATTTCTACATAGGATTGGGGAGGGCACACCTGACTGTTACTACATTTCTACATAGGATTGGGGGGACACACCTGACTGTTACTACATTTCTACATAAGATTGGGGAGGGCACACCTGACTGTTACTACATTTCTACATAGGATTGCGAGGGCACACCTGACACTTGCACACATTTGCTATGACTGTACTGGTATTTGTGGTACTCTATTTAATTCTGTATTCTGACCTATCATGCTGACTAGAGGCATATCAGTGTACTGCAGGTCTTAGGTTTTATTGACCTATATATCAGTTTCTGACTTCTTACCCCTCAGAATTAGCATCCCACTGCCTGACCTGTTGTTGTCTGTCTGTGTAGGTCTGGGGGGGAGTTCTCCATAGCCATTCAATCAGAGGCCTTAGCACAGCATTTGTTTGTATTTGACTATGGCTGTCCTGCTGGCTGAGACTGTTTTTGGGTATGTGAGCCTCCCTGACTAGCACGTTTGTGTCCTATGGACACACATGTGGCCCAGCACATTTCCTGCAGTGAGTTTTGTCACCTTGTCTAGTACTGGCTACTGAGGTGACACCAGTATGTGTTACAGATCTCATGCTGCCACTTTAGGTGTCTACTATCTGCTGACATCCCATTCAGCCACCTGATTTCCTTGCATGCTCACATTCATGCCATAGATACAATTAATAACACATACTACTCTATTTGGCAATTGATAGGGAGAGTGACTTACCTTGTGGCTTTGCCAGTATTGAGGATGGTGCTGGAGGGCTGATTATGTCAGATGCACATAGTGCACTCCCTATACATGGTTAAACACAGGTAGTGTCATGTTTGGCTTACTTTTTACTGCATGTGCAAGTCAAGAGAGAGGTGTCATTCCCTGGATTCCTACCATGACAGTGTATTTGCTATGCGTTGCCTCTTGGCCACAGCCTGGGCATACTAGGCACGCCTCCTTCTGCCTACTGGGGCAGTCTCAGGTTGTTCCTCCTCTGAGTCACTCTGTACCTGTGCAGGCCTTGGAAATGGTGGGGAAGCTGTGTGGCCCTGCCCCGTGCTGCTCCTGCTGCAGCTGTTTCTGCAGGATCATATTGTGTAGCATGGCACATACAATGACAATTTGGGTACATGTAGCTGGTGAGTACTGCAAGGCTCCACTGGATGTGTCCAGGCATCGGAACCATGACTTGAGCATCCCAAACACATGCTCTATTATGATTCTGGTCTGTGTATGTGCCTCATTATAGAGTTCTTGTTCAGGTGTGTGTTCATTTCTGATGGGTGTCACCAGCCACGGCTCCAGTGCATAACCAGCATCCCCCACTAGGTGGCTGTAAGGGATGTCCCCATCAGCAAATCTCTGGTACAGCTTTGTCAGATGCCAGATGTGGGAATCATGATAGCTTCCAGGGCAGCCAGCACACACATTCGTTATAATGCACTGGGCATTGCACACGACCTGGCAGTTGATGGAGGCGAAGCCCTTGCAGTTGATGTAGACCCTACCCTGCTCACCGGGTGGTGCTTTGATGCATATGTGTGTGGAGACTACAGCACCCACTACCTCAGGGTATTCTGCTATTTGGTGGAAGAGACGCATATTGCTGGCCAACGACTCATGGCTGTTGTGGAAATATACATGCTCACTGGCATGTGCTGACATGGCATCCAGGAACTGGTGGAGTACCCTGGATGCTGATGCCTGTGAGATCCCCATGATATCCCCAGTTGGCCCTTGGAAGGTACCTGTGGCTAGTATTCGTAGGCCTACACATACCTTGGTATCCACTGGGATGGGTTCCCCTCTGTTGGTTCTGTGTGTGAGGTGTGGTCAGCACAGCTTAACAATTTGCTGTAGGAGGTCCCTGTCCACCCTATAGTGCTCCACTATCTCCAGCTCATGTAGCCCCTGGTAGGTCACCCTGGGTTTGTACACTCTTCTCCTTCTACTCACTGTGGGTTGATCATCAGCATTCTCATCCTTACCACCCTCAGCCTCTTCCACATGTTGATTTATGATAGCTGCTGCAGCCCCTATCATTTTGTTGTTTTTGTTTGGTAAAATTTCCACACTTGTGTACACCGGTGGTGTAGAGTTTGTAGGAAAAAACAGAGGGAAATGTGTTTACATAGTTTATTGTGGTGTGCTAGGCTGGGCTGGGCTGCTGCCTGTGTAATTGGCTGGTTCTGATACAATTCACCTGCAGCTATGCTAGTTCTCCTTGATTACTTTCTTACTGCTGTTTTCCATTCCCATTGCCTTCCTGTTTAAGCCCCAAGGCATGCCATGCAAACACAGTGCTCAGATTTATACAGAGCTGCTATTTTCAGGTTTACTTTTTTTTTCCTTTAAAACGTGGGACGTGGCTCACACACCCACTTAAGCAATGTAAAGAGTACTAGGCATCCTCAGGCACATCTTCTTGCTTATCTCTGCTAAGCTAAGGGCATACCCGAGCCACAGGGCTCCAATAAGCTTACATTATGCCTGACACACCCTTCTATGATGTCAGCTAGCTCGTAGGCTTGCACCATGGTCTTCCTGCACCAGCAGGGTTGGGTCTAGGCTAGCCATGAGGGGGGAATCTAGGATTCAGTATCATTCCCCTCATTTGCATAGGATTACCTGCTAATGCCTACAAATCCCACACTGAGCCTTCCCCCTTACCAACCACTATTCACTCGCCATGCTGTCTTCTGCCTGCCATTGAGTATAATGGCAAAATTGTGATTTTAGATAGAATTCTTATTTGAATGTTTTTTATTTATTTGCAGTCCGATCCTGTTTGTGAACCGCTGCCCTATGCTTAAACAGTCGAAATCAGCTAAAAAAATAAAAGTTATTATTTTTTTATTTTTGCAACTGTTTTCCATGCCAATGGCCATATATTTGGCCATTGGCATGCTTTCCACATTATATACACCTTTTATTTGGAGCTGTCATGGCTCCATTTGTAATTAGCAGAAATGTACTCGGTTACTAACTGAGTACATTTCTGCAGACTACACTAGTCCTGTACGGCTGGCTGCCAGCTTCCTGGATTGCAAATTCACTTCATTTGCATGGTTTTCACCTGCAAATGGGGTTATTTGCATACATGAGCTGTGTCCATGCAGGAATAGGGCAGGAGTACGTGTGCATATCCTGGGAGCTTATTCTTGGCTTGCACAGCAGATATATTGCCTCCAGCAGCTCCTGCACTATTCCTGCACACCATGCAGAGCTTTCTGAATCCTGGGGTTAGATTCAACATCCATAGTGACATTTAAATCTAAAAAAATTCACCGTTGTTCCAACATCACAATACTAAAAGTAATGTCTTTAAAACTTTGATTAATTGCTTTCAAAAATATCTCAAAATCATTCTTATCATTCTTACTACATGTACAAATAAAAAAAATCAATATATATCCTATAAAAAGAGACATATTTGAAAAGCTCCACTTTAGATAAAATAGTGGTTTCCCACCAACAGAGAACTAAAAATTGCAAAAGCTGTAGTCAGTTTTGCCCCCATAGCAACACCACATTTATGTTGGTAAATACTACTATCAAACAGAAAAAAAATATTAGTTTGTACTATTTCCAACAATAAATTCACAAAAGGAAGATCCAATGCGTCACTGAAGACTAGACCACACAAATTTATTCAAATAAACGTAAAGCGCTTTTCGTCGCTCAATGTTTGAGCGACTTCTTCAGACATTCAAAACTTGATTTAATTACGTATTTATGCACTCACGTCACTAAAATCACTGTCATTAAGTATCAATTAACAATTTAAAGCAATCTAAAGCAGTAATTATTTGCACGCAACTTGAAGCAGCAGTAAAAAATGTGTATGAGCATGTTCTATGTTTGTATACACAGTAAAATTGTATATATGTATATATGTCTATTAAATTAATTAAATTAAGTTAAGTTAAATTTTAAATATTTCCAACAATAGACAGATAATAATGACTTTAATAGTGTAAAAATCAATAAATTGACTTAAACAAATCTTAACATTATCAATACCTGATGTCTGGTTTATCAACGTATAAAGGGAAATAATATTGACATTAATAAGAAAGTTTTCTATACATAAAAAGGTATAATATCTCAGTAAATCCAAGAAAACCCAGGAATCCCTCAAAATATTCAGTTTTCCAAGTCAAAGGATTCAGCAATTATCAAGATAAAAAGCTATAGCAATCATTTACTCTGCTTAGCTGAAACAATTGTCCTGAAAGGTTGATTAATGTGATCCTTGTGTATTTTGTGAATGCCAAATAAAGTCCCTAATTGGGGCTGTCCAACAAACAAAAACTCAAAAGATGATAAATCTATATGTCTGGTTAAAAAGTCTAGCAATAAGTCATCCACTTTTTTAAAACTTTTTCTGACAAAATCCTTAGTAACCAAGTTATAATTCTGACTATCACTAAGCAAATAAAGCATGGCCAGTTTATGAGCAATATTGTCCATTAATACCAAACCATTGCCTTTCTTAGTCTTCATAAGTCTTACATCATTACATTATCTCAGTGAAAGAAGTAATTCATTTTCTTTTTTACTCAAATTTTTAAAAAAATCTATTTTGAGGTTTGCTCCTTAGTAGTGTTCAAAGGTCTTGTTCACAAAGCCCAGAAAAAAAACATTTAATGTGGATACCAAACAAGGATTAATAGTGCCAGGTTTTCTAATAACTGAATCAAATTGATATTTGGTAATGTCATCTAAAATATACCTTAAATTTAATTTTCTAACAAAGAGCTTTAGGTCTATCACCAAATCAACAATATTAGCTCTTTTTTCTGGAATGAAAGAAAAATCTTTTTCCAGTACACATATTTGATTAGTTGGCAGAGTTTATATAGTCTTGCATGTCCTCTTCCCCATAATCTTGATTAGGTCATTTTTGCACACCTCCTGGCCTCTTTCATCTTCACTGTGGTTATATGAGAGATGACATAATAATCACATGTCATCTTTACTCTGAATAAAAGCATTGTTATGTGAGAAATTATAGATTTTTGAAGTAGGAATACACACACAAGTTCCTTATGTTGAACACTGAACCTCCTAACTATCTTGTTTCACAATCTAGATAGCAAGTGCCACAAAAGGAGCCAGACTCTTAAGGGGAGAAAGTATACTTTTGTCAGGATTACCTCATCACTGTGTGTCAGAGAGGAATTTTCTGTAAAAAGTGGGGAAAAAAGCTGTATGAGGAGATAAATACATTCTCCCCAGGAGAAGTGAACACCACAGCAAACAGTACACTCCCACACACACACACACACACACACACAATTTTCCATGCTGAGATTCAAACATCCTACCTACCTAAAGAACACTGCATTAGTAGCAAGCAACACAGAAGAAGTCTGGCTCTTAAGAGGAGAGTTCACTTTTGTCACGATGATCTCATCACTTTATTACAGTGAGAATGTTTCTGAAAAAAGTGGAATAAAGGAGTTGTGTGAAGAGTTAACTGTATTCTTCTCAGGGGAAGAAGATACAGTAAAAACTGTTACACAGACAAACTCACACAAGTTTTACATGTTGAGCACCAAACCTCCAATCTTATCTAGTTATACACTCTAAAGAGCACTGCACTAGTTGCAAGCACCACAGGAGAAGCCTGACTCTTAAGGGACAGGGTGTACTTTTGTCAGTATGATCTCATCACTGTGTTGCGGAGAGGCTGTTTCTGTAAAATGTTGGATAAGGGAGCACTTTGAAGATCAAAATGTATTCATTTCAGGAGAAGTGGCTAGAGGAAAAAGTGTTACATGTACTCATACAGACAAACAGGTTTGCCATGCTGAACACTGATCCTCCTACCTACGTAGTTCCACAATCTAAAAAGCACTATATTAGTCATAAGTATCACTAATAAATCTGACTCTTAAGGGGAGAGAGTGAATTTTTGTCAGGATCACCTCATCTCTGTGTTGCAGACAGGATGTTTCTGTAAATAGGGAATAAGGGATCCACATAAATAATTAAATGTATTCTTCTCAGGAAAGTAGATTCAGCACCAAACATTATACACACTCACAAACACAACTTTCCCATGCTGAGCATTAAACCTCCAACTTATCTAGTTACAGAAATGAAAGAGCACAGTATTATTAATAAGCACCACTAGGAGAAAATTGACTTTAACAATTTTAAATAACACATTCTTACTTCTTGAAAATCCACTGTTTGGTACAGATGGCACTGTGCATCACAGGCTATGCAAAAAATGCATATGTTTGTACAGGAGACTGTAACAATACTATGTCATATGCAATTACATACTTCTTTAGTAACATTTCAAAACTGTCCTTAAGTCTTACATGATGGGCTGCCATAGAAATTCACTATTGTAAACCAGTGGCTTACTAATCAAACTTTCCTGCAGCTTCATGGCAGGATGATTGCACACTTGTCTTGTCCCATACTTGCAGTATATGCATTGTCAAGACAAACATGCAAACCATATATAAGACAGTGCACTGCAGAATAACAGTAATGGGTTATGTAAGAATAGGTTAACCAACTTTGTAACACAGTTGCAAGTGTAAACACTGAAGAGCAGATGTATATTAAATGTCTGAATTGTGTCAACATCATTCTGAAATCAAGATAATGTGTTTACAAAATTAATACAGACATTCAAATGTTGTGAACCTAAAACAATAATTATTTGATTTTCTTTCTGAGTGAAGCACTGCCAAGCTGATCTGATTTGAGCTGAGGCAGCAAAATATTAATGCATACTTAAGCCTGTCTTGAAGTATTAAACTTGGAATGGGGATTAGCAGTACTTGATTTTACTCTGTCTTGACTTTCATGCAAAGATCAATATAAGACAGGCTTCATAATAGCAGAGCAGGTATATTAATATATCAGCAAGATAAAATATGTGTTAAGGAAAGGTGCAGTCAACATTTATAGCCACAGGATTCAGACAAAATATTTAAAAATGTTTTCATCCGTCTGAATTCAAACCTTTAAAGCATCCAAGTAAAACATTTTTACAGGAGTGTTATCTAAGCACACCACATAGATGGTCACTCTTCTGATAGTTCACATTTTAACAGCAGATTTCAACAAACTTGACTGTAGCTATTCTTCATTACCCTATTGACCACTGTAATCTGTGCATCCAACTCTTCAGCTTGCTAAAAAGTACATTAAGCTGAATAAATGCACCAGAGTAATATGGCTAAAGGCAATAAAATCACAAGCTACTACCATAAGCTGTATACCTCCATTTAGCCTCATTTCCATTTGTTGCCCAGCACCAGCCATTGCACAAATGTAGAGGTGGAAGAATAATGATACAGAAGGGAGAAGATAAATCAAAAGTTTGAAATGGGGGGGGGGGGTCAAAGTAGCTTTTGACAGAAGAAGGATGATGTTGGCTTATAACAACATGCAGTCAAAAGGTAGACGTAAAATAGTAAACTAAAACAGTGAGTAATACCTATCTAATGGCTGAATATGAACCCTTAAAAGAAGTCAAAAACTCTATCTATACATGTCAGAATTATATCATTATGCTGCAAAGGAATTACTACAGTACAACATTTAAATAATGCAACTGAAGCACAGTGACAACTTACTGAAGAAGAGGTGAACACAGAGAAAGAGACAGAAAGACGCAGAGAGGAACAGCAACAGTATGTTGTGTGGGACATGTAGGGAAAAATGTACAGTGTTTTACTTATTGAACCATGATTAATCTGTCATTCTTTATACAATATGGTACTTGTCATAGGCAGAAATAAGGGGAAGGAGAGTGCAAAGAACATGAAGACATAAGCCGGATAAGGCTGGCTTAATAAGTCTTGCTATTTGGGGCTGCAGTCTTTTTAAAAATTATATCTTGCTGAGCTATTCAAATAGTATGTTAATGAAATGTTGTATATGGTGAGAAATTCAGACATTTGCAGTTAAGTATATGATAGCGATATGATATGCCATAAATTTATAGATTGACCTACAACTGTAATTGAACTTATGACACTTTGCAGAAATGTCATCCTCTGAACAAGAGAATTATTTCAACATCCCACATAGGAATTCATATTTTATTGTATCTTCCTACTTAGAAATGTTACATAAATGCTTTCACAGTACTGTCTATACTCTGTATTCCCATAGCTCAGTGGATTTAAGTACATTTGCATGACAGTAACCTGACCACAGTGGATTAAACTGAAATAATTAGATTTTGAAATAAGAAGTTAAATAATGCTCACTGGCATTCCAGATTTATGTGCTATGCCAACCTCTGTGCAAATGCCAAGGACATAAATTGAAGGCTTTCTCATGACCCATTTCTGGCCATATATGTTGTGTGTGAATCTCTTTTCTGACCAAATTAAAGATGTGCAAAATGGGTAGAAAGCACAGTGGTGGACATGGGGTTGGCAAGCAGATGGTAGGACACAAGGATAAGAATTTGCAGGAGTGTCATCATAGACTACCATAACTATCCACTTCTTCACAACATAACTGTACAATTGTACTCACAGTTTCATGACGTTGCGGAGTCAGAACACCCAATGATGGGTGAAAACAACAGAATAATGAAGTATGGCCAATTGGACAAATCAAGTGTGTCAAGATGGTACATATGCAAAGTGGAAAGCTACATATTGGGTGTCATTTTTTGGGTGGGATAGGTGTTCATTTTTCACTACTTTTTGGGAGAGAGAGGAATGTTGGGAAAAGTGCTTAGGAATGAGAAGTTCAGGTAGGTACTGTAGGTTAGAAAGCATGCACAGACAAACAGAACATACAAGACAGGGATGATGATAGAAACAAAAGGTTGGGGGACACCATGATTGGCGACAAGTAAGGAACATTGGAGGCACACCCATGTCCAGCTTGAGAACAGTGAGGATCTAGTCCTCACCCTCAAAACTGACAACACTGTCACCTGCAGCAGCTCTATCAATCTGAATGCGAATCTTTAGCCAATTGCAAAAAGAGCATTTTTACTGGAGTATTATTTAAGCAAACTTCATAGGAATTGATACTCCTGCAGCAGCTCACTGTGTAAGTGTTAGATGTGTCATCACCATTGCAGTTTGACACAGGACTTTTCAACCTTGCCAGTACTTGCACTGAGGCCTCTCTCCATCACTGTCAGCTACTTCCCAGGTGACAAAATCATCACCTCTACTGGTACTGCTCCTGGTGGATAGCACTGCATCAGCAGATGCGGCAGAGCTACCTGATGCAGGTGGAGCAGGTAGGGTAGGTAGGGCATGGGTTGTTGAGGCAACACTCACAGGTTGTGAACCTAAAGTGATGTGTGGCTGTGCTGCCATATGGAGAAGCCTGGTGGGTCGAGCCATAGGGGTTGGCCTACTTCTGTGTACTGTTGCTCATTTATTTTTCAGCAGCAAGGTATGAAAACAGCAGAAAGTTAACAAATGATAACACACCCAAAATTAATATATATATATATATATATATATATATATATATATATATATATATATATATATATGGGTCACCTTTAGATGCCCGACAACGCGTTTGGCCGACACGGAATCCGACGGGACGAAAATACCGACAACGCAGATGACCGACAAGGTGAGAACCCGACGGACTCGGTAAGTGTGCGATCGAGTGAGGGATTTAGTGTTAGGGAGCGGACAGGTAAGTGTGCGATAGTGAGGGACTGTGGGTGTAGGGGTGGGTTAAGTGAGTTAGGGTTAGGGTGCAGGTAGGGTGTGTGTGCGATAGTGAGGGACTGTGGGTTAGGGGTGGGTTAAGTGAGTTAGGGTTAGGGTGCAGGTAGGGTGTGTGTGCGATAGTGAGGGACTGTGGGTTTAGGGGTGGGTAAGTGAGTTAGGGTTAGGGTGCAGGTAGGGTAAGTGTGCGGTAGTGTCGGACCTTAGGGTTAGGGTTTGGGTTAGGGATAGTGCATATGTTATGTAGTGTACTGTGTTGTTTACGTGTAGTGTGTTGGTGTAATGGTTTTCGGTGTTTTGCGTTGTCATGTCAGTACATCGACAAGTTAGAAGATCGACATCCACTTCACCGACACATGAAATAATCGACACCGCAAATCACGGGCATTTAACAGGTAAGAAGTTTAAATTTCGCTAATCATGCCTATCACACATGCATAAGACTGCCACACTTACTAAAACATGGTAGGCATGATTAGCGAAATTTAAACTTCTTACCTGTTAAATGTCCTTGATTTGCGGTGTCGATTATTTCATGTGTCAGTGAAGTGGATGTCGATCTTCTAACTTGTCGATGTACTGACATGTACCTATATATATATATATATATATATATATATATATATATAGAGAGAGAGAGAGACAGATACATACACACACACACACACACACACACACACACACACACACACACACACACACACACACACACACACACACAAAACAGAACGAACAAGTGGGGAAGGTAAAACAGACATAATTAGATACATGGTATGTCACATTAATTTATTTTTTCAATAAACTTTGCTTGACCATACATAAACAATTAATGATAATTTACTATTGTACACCTTTGCCACATCCATATATGATCGAAAGTTATTAATGTGTAAGAAAATAGTCAAATTTCACTGCTATGATATAATAAAAAGCAGCCTTTATTTCCCTATGATGGATAGGATATATGCATTCATATCTAATAGTTGAAATTACCATAATGAAATTGTTCCTGACATATTATTGCTGTTAATATTTTAGAAGTACTTATCCAGTAACAAAAAGTAATTGCTGCTTCTGAGTATTCAATCCACACATGTTTAATCTGCTGTTCTCACTGTGCAATTCAAGCAGCAACTATTACTGGGGAAGGTGTGCATGCTTAAGATCAATGTAGAGGTATGCCTGATCAAAATGTTAGTGGTCAAGGAAAACAAATGAAATTTCTGGCTTGAATTTGGACATGAGTCATATTTAACCCATGTCTCTCTCAGACAAGTTAATCTCTCTTGGTGCACCACATGGTTTGCAACTTTTTACTCTGCAGTTCTATAGAACAAAAATAAAATAAATATATATGAAAGCATAATAAGTAACCATGTTATCTGGCTATGTCATTAATGTCATAGACAGGTTGTGGGTCAGTAGACTTACACAGCTGAAGGGTGCTCACAGTCCTAAATTTAGCCTTCTATCAGCTTAGGAGGTCCTGCTTGCACTTCTTAAGGGCAGTATAATGGTGATAGCATTGTTTCCTGGTAAGTGGAATGCCACTTACACTGGACACAGCCTTGTCTAAGCTATTTCAAGCCTTATCCTGATACTGAGACCTGGTATAATCCCCAAGCAGCAGTCTATGGATGTAGTGCTTCACAAGAAGTGCCACAACTGTCCTGTACTCCTCAAGACCCCACCTTTTTGTACTAAATTTAGCATAATTTTTTCCCTTGCCAGCCATGCCAGCAAAAGTCAAGATAACAAAATATGTCAAATTAGTGCCCTATTCAGATCTTGCATGTAACTAGATGTGCATGGAGATACGTGGCTTTGTCAAATGCATTTGCACAATTGAAAGCAGATAGATCCCTTGACAGGCACATTGGCAATATTTTCATTACAAAGCAAAGGTGTGAAACATGACATTGAGCTTTGGCATTTGTGATCCTCAACCTTGTTTCCAGAGTTCAATTATGGAATGCTTAGTGGCTTATCTTTTAATCCTTGCAGTTTGGAAGGAGAAAGAGGATGAACTGTGACATATTATGTTGGAGCTTATACAACGTTAAAATATTGTTTTAGCAGCTGGGAATTGAACCCATGGGATAAAGCATGCAAAAATTGAAAGCTAACTTATTAATTGAATATTGCCACAGGAGAAACACCTTTTACACATATAAATTAGAGTAATATTAATTTTGTAATGAATTGATGTACACTTCAGATAGGCTTTTATGTGTGTAATTTTAATTAGTCCTGGGCATGCATTTCTATGTAAAGGTCAGTATTTCTGTTTGTAAATATATTTCAGATAGATGCAGTTGAATGAAATGAGTAATACAGGATGGGGCATGTAACATATGTATTTCACAAGATGTATCTGTCCTAAACATATAGTTAGGATATATGATGATATATGATGAGTCATGACGATGATAATAAAAGTGTTGTGCTCATCATATATATGCAAGTGAATTTTAAACTAAATATCATCATTGTCATGTTTAAGAAATTGGGCACATACTAGCTTGAAGTTATATGTGAAGCATTAATGATATATGCTAACAGAAAAGTTTACTTATGCAAGCATCATTGATGCATTGCTTGCAAGAAGCATGTTTATCATTATCATTTTTCTTTAGTTCTACAGTTGTAATCAAAATACTGTGAAACTCAGATTCTTACACCCTTTGTAAAATTACTGTTTAGCTGGATTTGAACCCTTATTTAATTGTGTTCTTTACTTAAACTCACACCTCATGTCACAAAGATAGGTATGTGACATGAGGATTTTCTCCATTCAGTACTGTTCAGACTGTTGAGGAAAACACAAAGTTGCCAGGTGCATTTCTGCTACATAAGGCAACCTAAATAAAATGTTTCACTTTTTTCCTTAAGTAGGGAACTATGTTTGCCTGCTGCTAAGCAGACTGTATATATATATATATATATATATATATATATATATATATATATATATATATATATATATGGCTTGCAATCACTGATGCAAATTGCAGAAAGTGGAATGGTTGATGTGCAAACACATGATTGTCAAGGGGCAGGAAATCGTAGTGAAAAAGGTCGAACGAGGTTAGTCAAGATTGTGGAGGGAGGTCATGCTTCCGTGAGGACAAGGAAGTAGCCCATTTCCTCAGTGTAGTGCGATCTTGGAGTTGGTATATTTAAGTAGGGGGGGTGAGCGGATAGCTGAGTTCGTCAGGTGGAAGACTGTAATGTTGAAAATGTCAAATAGATATTACCATTTTCAACATTCCGGTCTTATGCTGTTGTAAGATTTTGACATTATTTTTCGGTGTTGTCATTGTTCGACTGGATCAGTTTTGAACATACCATGGTAAACCGATATATATATATATATATATATATATATATATATATATATATATATATATATATATAGAGATAGATAGATATCAAGAATACGTGTAATGTGATCTCTTAATAGTGCTCATGCAGTGCATCTTATGCCTTAGTTCACTCAGTTAATTTTATTTTCACCTTGAGCCACAGCCATGGAAATCTGTTTCATGCATTCTCTTCATGGTGTTGAGGGCCATGCACTGACTCTAGGCATATTTGCTCTACATAAGGCAACCTAAATTAAATTATTCGCTTTTTTTCCTTAGTGAGCCATATTTTGCATGCTGCTTAGTGGAGAGCAAATGGAAAAGGAATTAGAAGAAAATATATGATAGAGTAAAAAGTTGATGGCAAATTAAATACAATCGATTGTATATGTAGCAATGACCAGAGCAAGAAGTACATTCAAATGATACAGTCATCCTTCTCACATCTCATTGCAACATCAGAAATGTACTTTGTAGAGCACATTATCAGACTTGAACTTAATGGACAAAGACAAAAGCTCACATGTTGTTAGGAATACTGACAAGAGTCACTTTTTAAACAACACAATGATATCGTAAAATGTGAATAAATATGTATTTAGACCCCCCCCTGTAAAATTAGCAGTTAAGTGAATTTAAGCCATGCATCAGCTGTCTTTTTCATCTAAGCTCATTGTACTTGCAGCTTGTGCCGCAGAAAAAGTTATTTCACAAGTGCATTTTTTCTCTGAAACCTAGCTAGCATGCTGATGGCCTTTCAATGCTACCAGGCACTGATGGCCCTTCAATGCTACCAGGCTTCAGTGCACTACCCAGAGAAGCCTGGACTAATTTTTTTTTCAATTTTTCCTTATGCCATGAAAGTGCGTTTTATGCTGCCAGGTGGTGTACAAATGAAGAAGGCAATATTTATTCAAAGCAATCCCACAACTTTTTTGGGATAACAATTTAAATGAACATGAAATGAGTCATGGTGTATATCTAGCAATGAGCAGAGCTGCTACTGCATTACATTGATGCACTCAGCCTTCTCACATCTGTTTGCCTCATCAGTACTATCATGTATATCTCACCATATCAGGACTTTATGTAATGCCATGGGAATAGAAAAGGGCACAGGGAACAACATAAATGCTTTTATTGTTCACACAGCAAACACAGTTAATATTGCCATCATTTTAAATGACTTGCCTGTCTGTCACTTTTAGTCAATGCTGATCTTACTTAAATTTCGCAGATAAACACATTTATACACCAAAATGAGTGCCAAGATTTATTATTATTCCCCTTCGGTAAAATGATCTGGGAAATGGTTTTAAATACTGCATCACTGCATTGTTTATCTAAGGTCAATATATTTACTCATTATGCTACTGAGATATGTGTGTGACAGCTTGAGTTTCTTCACTCAGTACTGTCCAGATTGCTGAGTAAAGTGCAACAATGTCAGTCTTACTTGTGGTATTGATGACGGTCCAAATAAAATTCATAAAGTTTTACATTGAACTGTGACCTGCCATTTACTGCAACTGGCCACTGCCAGTCAATGGAGTACAATGCAAAACTGCGTACAAACAATAAAGAATAAAAAAAAAATTGGAAACAAGTACTTTAAATGTAGACTTCTGATGTTTAATCAACTCTATCTTGCAACAATAACCTGTGTGGATGTTAACGCTCCCTCAATCAAGGGTATTCAAAGCCAACACTGAAGAGTATTTCTTATATTGCCACAGACACAAACACATATCAGCAAGATGAAAAAATATTTAGATGCACTGATAATGTGACACTGTATCAAGTCACATTGAAAGTACAATAGAAACAATTTCTGACAGTTGTCCTTTCTCATTTGACAGTAAATGTTTTGCTGATTGTAGTATTGCCAGAATTTAGGATACCCATAAACACACACAATAATAAACAAAGTCTGCAAACACTGCAGGTGTATTCCTCTCTTTCTTTATAGTGCCTCATTAATTTTTCTGTGCTTTCTTAAGAGCATTTCTACATTGGTTTTATTGCATGTGTTATCTGTATCAATACTTGAAGTACTCCCTTGAAGATGAAAAAAAATCTTTGTAAGGGAATAACTGTGGTCCTTAAAGCCAGCATTTGAATTTTAGTAATGTTACTGTCTAATTCCATCAATGTACTTTCACACTTTTTGGTAAGTCTCTTCTTCCTGACATGCCCTCAGTAAGTGTACATTAAACAGTAGAGACTGTGACATCCTGATTGTTCCTGCAGTCATACTAGACATAGACACCTACAATCCATTAGCAAGTACCAGTTCCCAATGTTCGTTCTTGCAGCGCAATGGTATGTGCATGTAATCATGTAGCTCCTTACACTATGTTTACCTATGCCTATGCATGCAGTTACACTTAGTGTAGATTGTGGTATTCTGGAATGCTAATGATTTAACACCTCATTTGCATACTCTCATTGCTGACAGGGCTGACTCTGCACTATATAAGAGTAATCATGTTGCTAATGCCCTTTTATCATATGGTGAGACTGTTAGGATCCAAAGAGCTTGATACAACAAAATAAACGCAACTTTTGGAGAATTATCTACTTTCTCCTATGATTTATTGCTATTTGTTACATAATGCTTGTATTGTAACATTAAAGGGAGAATTGCAATGTCCACTCAAAAACATTTTTCTTTATCTTAATGTGTTTTCTTTATTCATTTCTTTTGGCATAGCCCATGTATATCAGTTATGTCTGCATTACAAAAAGTATGCTACAGAATGCTACCTGACCTATATGTTTCCAGTTATATTTAAATGTTATTTGCACAGTTATTGCAGATGCTTGTATTTTAACTTTGTAGTAAGGTCTGCTATTTTTATATGTGTTAGCACAAAGAGAAATGTATTAAATTTGTGAGTTCTACCTGAATGCCCTCCACTGCAGTGGAGATGGCACTTATAATAGCTGTCTTACATTTCTCCTGCTGTAGTGTTATTTGTTATTGTTAATGCCGTGATGCGTTACACCTGTGTTATCTGCATTACAGTACTGTTGTAGATTGTTGTTTTGGGGGATGCTATAACTTGTGTGTAGTCATATGAAGCATTAACTTTTACAGTGTTGTGTGCAAGATGGATACATACACTAATACATAACTGAGTTCAGAGCCATCCATTCTGTGTATTAAATATTTAATTATGTATCTGCTTTCTGTTTAATCTCATACAGGGATATGGCACCCAAGAATAAATCTGTACCCTGCAAGCCAGCATATACTGATTCAAAAAGTGAGCTCATTATCCAGGCCTTACACTGCCATGGAACTTTTCTCTTATGGATATGTACAGGAAACCAATTCTGCCTGACAGAGAAAATGGCAGCGGGTGGTCAATGACATCAGTGCTGTCAGAAGGCATAGGAGAACTTACTCCAAGATACAACACTGAGCAAGTTATATGATAACCTCTGCCAGCAGTAGAGATCCAGATAGTCTGGCGAAGGTTTCACATAGAATCCTTGATGTTTGATCTGATATGATGACACACCCAGAGTGTCTCAAGCAGAACTTCCAGATATGCAAAATGCATGTGTCATTTGTTATATCTTTATATGCACATATTGTGCATGTCTGACATTTATAGAGCCAGAGATAAGTGTGAGTAAGATGATACAGTGCTAGAGACATAGTAGAGAATGCTTGGCAGGGGGCAATCCAACTATTCACTGCAGTTTTGCATGCCAACAGTCTTAATTTGCACATGCAAAGGGGGTTGTTCTCTTTTTTTCTTATTTCATTTGCATTGTGATACCTATCATCCCTTTTCTCATTTCCTTCATCATATACATGGACATCTGGATTGGAGACTGCAACCCCACCTGCATATGATAAGCACGCATTCAATTAAGGTAGATCCAGGTCTAACTAAGAGTAAAACTTGTGATGCTTTAGCATATGTCAGAGTTTAGAATACCTTTCCTATAAGACAATTGTGTGATCAGTTTTATTCTCTTGTTTCTCTGTTTGTTTTGCTTATGGTTTCTTATTATAGATGATCCTGAGAATGACACTGTGGAACTCCTAACACTTAATATTAGAGTATTGGTCTGATAATGATTGTGGTTTTGAAAAGGCACTGTCTGGGTGTGCAAAAGGTCTGACACTGAGGTTGTGGGTCCGACATCCCCTGCCCATATTTTAGACACAATCTGTATGCTTACACATACCAATGACACTGAGACCATTAATATAGGACAGAATGAGGGTGACACAGTTGATCAGGGTAGTGTGGTTACTCTAGTTGCAGAGCTGGTCTCTTTTCACCATAGACGTTGATAAGAAGAGGTGCCACACAGGAGGGTTGGTGAGGTGTTCAGATAAGGCCTGCTGTCTACCCTCCTCCTGATGGTGGTGTGTCATTGTGTACCAAGAGGTGTATATATAGGGCCATAGAATAGGCACAGGCTCGGTTCACCAGGGCCTCAGAAGAGGTAGAGTGAGTACTAAATATCACACATTCTGATGTGTGTGTGACCCCCTGAACAGTGTGGACAACTCCTTGGACAGGATGAATATATTACTAGATTGGGCAGTGTCTGTGATGGAATGTCTGTTGATATAGGATGAGCATCAATGTGGCTATAGGGCCAGTACATCTTTTGTGTAAGCAGATCTGAATGTGCAAGATCCTGATCCTTCATGGGCACTACTTTCACTGTCCCATTAGTGCATCAGTGATTGTGTTGTTCACATCCAGACATGGGTGGCCACAGGGTCATAATTCTGGACATAGTCATGATGAGAGCTCATCCATCAGACATGATGAGAGTTCATCCACCAGACATCGCTCATGTTGGGGTAGCACCCTGACTTCTAGCTGGGTCTGTGGAAGTAGTGGTACAACTACGGCAGAGGTGATTCTGGGGAGGATAATGATGCCATAGGTGCCGGAAGCTGTTAAAGACTGGGGGGGGTGGGCAAGAGGGGCACTTAGTAATTTAAAAAAGGCACATTTTTTAAAGGGATTTACTACCATTACAGGAACATCAGCATGATGCAAGCAAAGTTTCATTAAGAATAATTGCACATAAATCTCTTACAGAATTAGAAATTAAGCCAACCTGTGCCCTACATTGTGCACACGTCTTTGTAACTTAGGGCAGCATATGTGTCTGATGAACACAGTGGATGGCTAATGCTTGCTCACAAATTTGCATTTATCAAAAAATATTGCAGAAGAAAATGTTTTGATTTCTTGTTCTTACTCATTTGCAAATAATTGCTTATATAATTGTTGAACATCATTATATTCCAGTTAGTACTATATGTAAAGTAGTGGAAGTATTAGGTACTCCAATCTTGTTTCTTAGAATGGCTGTGCAGATGAGGATTATAATTGACTTTTCAATGTTTTATAGATGATGGTCAATTGAAATGCTTGATGCACAGTACTGATCCTAATACATAACTGTATACTACAAAATGCTGATATGTAAGATATTACAGGCATGACTGTAAACCTCAGGCAAATGCTCTACTTAGGGGCATATGCATACTCCCCTATGACAGTAATCAGTTATATATTTTTTTACATCTTTCACACTTACTTTGTCATTACCGCAGGTAATGATTGTATCTTTGGGAACTGTCCCTGTCTGTTGCTAACAGAACATGGCCATTTCATGGTTAAGTAAAGGTTGTGGAGTTGGACGGGCATCAGTTTTCCTATTTGCATGTGTGTGAAATCTTAGGCTTTAACCTAGGTGGTGATAGTGTGTGCTGTCATTTGCCTCTTAGCCAGGGCCAGGGCATACTGTGTACGCCTCCATCTGTCAACACCATCTGCAGCTGCTGGTTCTCCCTCGGGGTCTATATTATAACAACAAATGGTCAAATGATCGAACATTGTTATATCGAACTCAAAAGTTCGAATTCACAACACATCAAACTAGAAGAGCAGCAATTTTTTTCTCAGGGAAAAAAATCGCTGTTCCCAAAAAAAAAAAAAATAGCAAAACACATTCAAACATTACATAAAGTGGGGGACTTTGCCTCCCACACCTCCCAATGTGGGGAGATGTGCCCCCACACACCCCTACTTAAATATACCAACTCTGAGATTGCACTACAGTGCCAAAAACGACAAAGTGACGGAAGCGGCCAAGCGACTTCTTTCCCAGGGAAAGAATTCGCTTATATGCTGCTTCATCATTTTGCATTTTAGACATTTGAAGTTCGACCAAGACACATTCGACAAAATGTGTCTTTGGTCTTCTGATAGGAACCCTTCCCTCAGACCCCTCATGGATTCTGCTGCTGCTGTTGCTTGCCCCTGGCTGTGCCTGTGGTCCTTAAATATGTGGTCCTGCCACTTTCTGTCCTTGTTAAAGTTATTTGCTGAGAATTATACTGTGTAACATGGCACAGACTGTAAGAATTTTGGCAGAGTTGCCTTGGTCATATTACACTGTACCTCCTGATGTGTCCAGACAATGAAGCTTTGATTTAAGCAATCGAAATGCACATTCTGTGATAATCCCAGTTTGAGCATGGGCCTCATTGTATTCTTGCTCAGAGGGGTTGTGTGGGTTTCTTATGGGTGTCATGAACCAAAGCTGAAGTATGTAACCTGCATTCCCTACTAAATGCCCTTGAGGAATATCATCCCTAGTAAACTTGGTGAACAACCTTCAGGTGTGCCATACATCTGATTCATGGAAAGTGCCTGGGTTGCCAGTGCAAACATTGTAAATAATCATTTGGACAATACAGGCAAACTGACAGTTTATAGGGTGGAAACCTTTTCTGTTGATGTACCTCTATCCCAATTCACCAAATGGGACTTTTATTTCCATTTCTGTGCAATCTATGGCCCCCAAAACTTCAGGGAAGTGTATTACTGCATAGAATTCCAGCATGGTTCTTCCTTTCTCCTGTCTGGTGCATGGAGAATTCCAGTGATCTCTTGCATGTAGTAGCATTACATTTAAAAAACAATGCAATATTCTTGAGGCTATTGCCTGTGACACCCCTAATATATACCCTGTGGGTCTCTGGAAAGTACCAGTAGTTAGTATATATAGTGCTAAATATATATTTGTTTCCACTTGGTGAGTTCTCCATTATTTTCCTGGGGCTGAGGTGGGAGTGTCAGAAGTTGCATATTTCCTCCAGTGTTTCCCTGTCAACCCTGTATCACTCTGCAATTTCTGTTTCATCCAGTTCCTGATAAATAAAACAGGGACTAAACACCCTTGTACTTTTTGCCTGAGATCTGGCAGCAGCAGCAACACCCTGATTTATAGCCTGTTATACGTTCTGCATAATAATAAAAGCAGTAAACCTAACAATGCTTTTTTCCTAAGTGTACTCATGGTGTATTCCATAGAGTTTTGGTGTACATGGCAAAAACCTACAATGAGTGTACAGAATTGCTTTATACTTCCTGAATAGCTCAACCATATTGTATTGTTTAAGTAGCATGGAATAAGACTTTTTATGCTATCATTAGCATATTCTGCCATTTCCCTTTGTCAGGTGGCTCAGCACATCATATAGAGACATTTAACAAATACCAGATAGTGTACGCCAACACAATAGCTACAATTTTTGTAGCTGTTAATGAATCCAGGCCAGTGCATCCATTCAATGGATGTATATTATCTAGTGTGTTACCAGAATAAATTTAGTGTACACAGTTTTAGACTATGGATTTACTTTTTGTGAGTTTGTGACCTCTGGCTTTGAAGGAAGACAAAATGTGCCACAAGCTAACTTAATTATAGTAAAAGCTGCACAACTGAATGTTTCCAGTGTTTCATTATTAAAGCTATCAATTAAGCATCAACTTAAGGAGGTTGTACTCCTGTTTTATAGTAAAGTTTTAGGTGTGAAACATGTTTTATTTTTGTAGAAAAGGATAGTTTTCTCATTGTGCTTATTATATGTGTGACACAGGCATAAGGAAAGTTTATGTAAATGTTTACATTTTATGGCTAGGATGTCATTCCAGAGTGGCTGTAAACATGTAAGTATTTTAGAGTAACAATTACATGAGCAGAGAAAGAAGTAGGAAAAAAATTGCTTTAAGATTCTATTCTTTACTTTATGAAGATTAAGCCCTCAATGATTTTTGTAATGCCTAAAATGAAAAACAAGCATCTAGCAAAATTCTATATTCATTTCATAATTACTTATGTTTCCTGAAGCCATTAAAAATAGCAGTATCGAGGGGCATGGCCAAGATGCCAGACTGCTAGCAGCACTGAATATTAGCTCTGCTTATAACATTTTTATTCTGGCAAGAAATTTAATCTAATTTCTGGAAATACTAATCCAAAAGTATATTAGAGGATTTGTGAATATAGATCCTTTATTATTTTTTCAAAAATTAGTAGTAAAACATAAGTTTTTATTATGTTTTCCTGTCAAGAAGTTTTTCCTCAAGAAATCCAAGTATGAGTAACTCGAAGAACTCTCATCAGGACAGTGTAGTAAAGAAGGAGCTGCAAACATTAATAACTACTATTAAAGAACTATCTATAAAAATGGACAAACTAAAGAATAAAATAAATACTATTAAACAAGACTGTAGTAAGCAGCTGTGCATTCTTAGTGAAATGGCTAAAAAGCATTCTGAACAAACTGCTTCTATCGAGGAATCTATAAGAGATATGGATGGCAGACTGATGGAATGTGAAAGTCAAAATTAGTTTCTTTTGAAATAGAATACAAAACTAACAGAAAAGCTGGAAGACCTAAAAGTAGGTCATGGAGAAACAACATTAGAATCTATGGAGTACCAGAAAAGGAAGAGGGAACTGCTATGATACAATAACTGGCTTCCAACAGTGCTAAATCTTCCTGAAGCCCTTTCCTTCGGTATAGAGAAGGCTCACTGGGCTCTAGCAAAACCTGCTTCAACAACAGTTTCTCCTGACCCCAGATGCATCATTGTTAGATTTTTGTCCTCCCAAGATAAGGATTTGGTTCTGAAGTCTGCGTGGAATAATTCTCCCATCAAGATAAAGGACAAACTCATTCATTTTGACAATGACTATACTTCTTCTGTCATATCTAGAAGGAAAGAATGTGTTTCCTTGATAAAATCTGTTAAAAAAAGTTAACATCAAAGCACAAATTCTCTTTCCCTCCAGGGTAAAAATATTTTTACCAGAAGGTGAGAAGATCTTTACCTCTTTGTCAGTGGCTTTGGGCTTTATTCACAAGAAAACATACTAACTGATATAGAGGACATGGAATGGTCTACACCAAGTCTGAAAAGACATGCAACTAAGCACACTTGGACTGTCAAAGAAAGTGCAAATAAAAATTAAAAGACAACTAGGATTGTTATCAAATAATACTAAATACTTTCTTGCAGAATCCTTTACTTAATGTTTTTTGGAATATATACACAAAGCAAAGGTAAAGTGTCTTTATTTTACATAATAGTTTATTGGAATACATATACAAAACAAAGGTTTTTATTTTGCATAGGAATAGATGTATGTATGTATACATGTATGTGTGTATGTGTATGTGTGTGTATATATATATATATATATATATATATATATATATATATATATATGTATATATTTTATATATGTGTGTGTGTGTGTGTGTGTGTGTGTGTGTGTGTGTGTGTGTGTGTGTGTGTGTATGTGTGTTTGTATGTGCATATATGTGTGTGTGTGTGTGTGTATGTGTGTATATATATATATATATATATATATATATATATATATATATATATACATATGTATATATACATTTTATTTTCTTTCATACCATATTTTACTATAACCGGGGTGCAGTTAAATTCATTATATATTCATTTGTGATAAATGTCCAGCAGGAAAATGATTATCTGTTGGACCTGGGTATTCAAGCTCCTATGCAGAGGAGGAAAAATGTCCACGAATATAATACCCTAGGGAAGCCAAGAATAAATGGATGACCAGGTAGGCTGCCTTAATAAAGGTACAGTGGGATGTCGGTGAAGAAGCTGGGCTACCGGTAAAGCCTTGAGAAAGGCTGTGCATACCCGAGCGCTTGTGGTTGAAGGCTGAGTAAAGCCTTTAGAAAGGCTTTGTATACAGGTCGTAGTTCTGGCTGGTTAGGTCGCCCTGTGAGAGGAACCGCTAGTGTGGCAGCTAGAAATCAAAGATGAAACATACAGAAAAAACATGCAAAACAAATTAAATGTGGCTCAGCTAAGGAGCTCTGCTCGCCGTGGTGGCAAAAAATCAATGTAGTCGAAGTTCAGATTCTAGAAGGTCAAACTTTATTGAAGTAAAAAGTACCAGAAGTACAATCACCATCGAAGCATAGTTCCTTAATGGAATGAGTGATCCTGAGGATTTCCTTTTATAAGAGTACCTGGGGTTGTGTCAGTGGGAGCCAATCAAGTGTGGGTGAAAAAACCTTTATTGTGATTGGGCATGACAACTTGACATCACACCTTACAATCTGATAGGTTAGATACCCTGAGCCAGCTCATACGTGGTTAGTAGAATCACTCTAAACCTACAATAGTGAAGTTTGGAGATTAGCTAAAATTAGCTAAAAATGTAGTTAACTAAAATAGTCTTGCTTCCTGCTTTGGAGCCAAAAGGAGAGGTACTCCTATACTATGGAATAATACTTAAACACTACCTAAAATTTTAAACACCTTTTCAAAAAAGATAAAGATGGAATGTTAAGCTTGGTAGTGCTAGAAGTTAATAAGAAATGCTTCACACTGGTAAACTCATAGTGGATTCCTGGTCTAGGAACTAAATATGTGAAGAAATACTTGGATCTCATTACGTTACATGCAAAGGGAGAACTTATTCTGGCGGGAGATTTCAATTGCTTGTTATCAGATGAAGACACCTCTAAAAATAGTAAGGTTAAACTAACAACACAAGCTAAAAAGGTAAACAGTTTTATAGCCTCAATGAATTTTAGAGACATACATAATTTAAGAGTTCAAAATTCACTTCAATACACTCATTATTCTTTCTGATTTGGCACACAAACTAATATTGATACGATTTTTGTGTCTAACACTCTTTACTCTAAAATAACTCTAACCTGTGGAACTTGGTTAACTTGCTTACTTATGTAATCTCTGTAAATAGTCTATTTGTAATATGTAATGCTGGCATTATGTAATGCTGTACCTGCTTACCCTTGGAGCTTTTCTCCCCGGGCCTCGGCTGAAAATGTACATGCATCCAGTCAGACTATCCCGGTCAACAAATGTAAAATAAAAAAAAATAATAATAAAATAAAATAAATAAGTGATGTTGCAACACAGTCATGTCCAATCTCCGACCACAATGCCTTTTTGTTCAGCATGACTGAAAAAATATGATATGATAATTTTTCAAAGAATCCCAGCCTATGTTACTAAGTTAAAAGGTTTTAAGGAGTGGTTATTAAAAGAAACAAAATGCATTTATGGAAAACAGTAATAATGGTGAAGTAACAGCTATCATATTCTGGGATGCATTAAAAGTTCACACCTTTAGTGGAGTTAAAGCTTGGTATTTTCAAAGGAGAAAGGAATGGGACAAGGAACTTTCTGATTTACAAGTCAAAATAGATAAATTGAAACTAAATTTAAAATCAAATGCTAAAGCACTACTCACTGAAATTTCTAAGCTAAGCCACAAATATTTAGAAATATTGTATCATAAGGTTGCTATAAGCTTAGAAAAGATTGAACTACAGTCCTATTCAGTAAATACCAGACATTTACATAAACTAGCTATCATATCCAAACAAATTAATAAACAAAATCACATTAATAAAATTAAATGCCAGAGTAGTAACACAGTAAAAAGAATAACTGATTTAGGAGGTATATTAGAAGCCTTTAGAAATCATTATCGGTCAATCAATGACATGCAATAACCACTAGATTCAGACAATGTAATAGATACATTTCTACAAGAAAATATCAAGACTAAACTATCAAAACAACAAAATAGTACCCTAAATAAACAAATAACCTTAGCAGAAGTGAAAGAACAAGTTAAAAATCTGAAGGATAATAAAGCGCCCCAGGGTTAGATGGGATAATCCCAGAAATATATAAAATTCTTCCAGAGCACACAATACAGTTATTATTAAACACATTCTCCATGGTTAAACAAGACGTAATTTTCTCTTTCTCATGGAAGTACTCAATAATTTTCCCCCATTCTGAAACAAGGTAAGGACCCCCAACTATGTGCATCCTATAGACCCATATCACTGTTAAATATTGATTATAACATTTTTATGTCTATCCTGGCCAAAAGACTAAAGAATATATTACCCAATCTAATACACTTTGATCAAACTGACTTTATCTTACATAGAAAAGTACATGAAAATATTATTAAGCTACTATTTCTAATATATATTGCAAACAGAACCAAAAAACAATTAACTATTATTAGTCTGGATATTGATAAGGCATTCAATTCCCTTAGTTTGTCATACTTACAAAAAATTCTTAAAGAATTTAACTTTACTTCAGATTTCACTAAACTGATATTAAATATTTATAGTGATTCTAAAGCATTTGTTAAGATTGGTTCATGTCTATCATCCCCAGTAAAAAATTATAAGGGAACTAGAAAAAGTTACCCTTTATCCCCATTATTGTTCACTTTATCAGTGGAATCATTTGCTTCATTTATTAGAAATAACCCAAATATCAAAGGATTTCAAGTTAATGCGGGATACTGTCCAAAAGTTCAGCTTTTTGCTGACGATATTCTACTAACATCCAGTGACATAGAAGGCTCTTTAAAACATATCATGAATGCCATAACTCTATTTGGAAAAATCTCAGGGCTCAATTTTAATCAAAATAAAATCAAAATACTTTTAATCAATAAGAAAATAAATAGCAATTTGCAAAAATATAATACATTCAACTGGGAAAACAATAAGATAGATTATCTAGGAATAAGTATTAAGAATAAATGTAATGCGACTATTAAATTTAACTTCACTAAATTGGTAGCTATAATCAGTGACTTGACTAAAAAGTGGAACAAAATGTTTTTCACCATAGAAGACAGACTTACATTAATAAAAATGATTATTTTTCCCAAGATTTTATTTTACATACAATCATTGATTTTACCTCCTCCTAAGAAATTATTTAAACAAATCGATTCCCTATTACTAACTTTTCTATGGTTCCCAAAGAAACCAAGAATAACCTATAAATGGCATGTTAGAGCCTGGGACAGTAATGGGATTGGCTTTCCCAACATAGAATTATATACCAAATCTGTTATTATTAACATAATACTAATGGATTTCATCCATATACACCTCTAGCTAGAAACAACTACATGAAATACATATAACATCCTCTGAGAACTTAGAAAACCAGTTTAAGGAAACCGTTGGAATTAACAAAATATTTTGGATACTCTGTGAATATTGCTTATATAATAAGAAATTTAGCCACTTCTCACATGGTATAAACCAAATATTTTATATTTTCAAAAATATAATCAACAATTATAGTCTAAAGAATACCTTTTTAATTACATTTCCCATAGCTTATACACCATATTGCCTAGATACCTTCAATATCAATAAGATGCGGAATCTTAAAGAGAATAATCTAAAGTTTTGGCACCAGTTTATAGACAATAAGAACATCAAACCAATGAACTTTCTCTTAGCCAGATATAATGTCTGTCAAGATAATTGGCTCTGTATTCACTCTTTAAGACAGTTTGTTAAAAATAAAGTGAGAGTGTCAATAAATCTGGAAAATTATATTATACCAAGACTGATACATCTATTCATATGGTGTAATTCGATGAACATTGAACATAAATTAAGCATATCATCTGTATATAAAATCCTATGAGAAGACTTGATTGCTTTTGACCAAGCTTTTTGGAATGACTCCATAAAGATTAATGGTGAACCTTTATCTTATGATAATAAGAATGTTATTAAATTCAATAAAAAATACTTCATCATCTTTATATTGGAGACTATATACCTGGAGATTTATTCATAGACGCTTTTACACTTCATATAGAATTGACCTTTTAACCAAGAGTAATGAAAGCAAATGCTGTAGGTGTGGCAATATTCTTGAAGCCAACTTGGTTCATATGTTCATCAAATGTAGAACTCTCACGCAATACTGGAGTGATTTTAAACATTTTGCAAAAGCCCTGTGGTCTGATAACTGTCAAATTACTAGCTCTTTGATATTATTCAATGTCCCTACCCCAAGTGTAATTCCTAGACATCAGTTACCTCTTCTTTGGTTAATTCTAGCTATTGCTCGAAAAATAATTACATTGAACTGGAAAAATAAGCAAGATCTTATGTTTACTTCATTTATTTCAATAGCAAAATATGTATGTAAAAATTAAATGCAAACTATTCATCAGAGATCATCAAATGTAACAGACAAAAGACTAGCTTGCCAAAAATTGGAGGGATTGTTAGATAAATATTGATTACCTTTCTTGGATAAAACAAATGTTTATCTTGGATGTTTGTATATAGTGTAAATAGTTATTATGTTTTATATTGTTTATTTTTAATACTTTATGTCCATGTTTATTAACAAAATTTAATAAAAATGTTTTTGGAAAAAAATAGCAGTATCCCTAGGGTATGAAACTATTACTATTACCCTACCCCATCATCTTTGGTGATCATCAAAACAGAGGTTATTTATCTTAAGAAAAATCAGTCATTGTTGTGCTGACTAATTTCTGACAGATTTTCATCTTCTTTTATTGAAATATCTGTTGAGAATGTAATGGTAACAGGGTGATACTTACACTGTCTTAATAACACAAATGACTTCTAAAACTGCATCTGCTGTATATTTACATTCACAAAGATAGTATCAACTGCATAGACAGGCATACATTATGTGATGTAAATACAGAAAAGATTAATTGATTAGTGTTGGTCCTCTGTGATGGATACATTATTTATTGTCCTGCTGGTATACCTGCACCTTCTATTGCATGTTTCAACTACGTCTGCAATACATAGTAATAATGCTTCTGTAGAACAATGTTTCACAAGCAGTACATTCCCTCTTGAAATATACAATAGTGTGCAGACATAAGGAGCCAGCTCCCCTTCCTAAGGCTATTTAGTATCAAGGTCATAGTCAACAATCTAGGTCTACCAAATGACCTGTAGAGTAAAAATATATTGCTAACTTTTGTGTATCTCCCCTTTTTCCTCATAAGCAAACATATATATTTATTTACTTTTATTCACCATAATAGAACAATGATTTACTTGGACCTTTTTCAGACTCAATCCAGAAGGATACACTCAGAAAACATATAATCACTTAGTAACACAGCAGAGGTTGCAGTGCATATCAGTAAATTAAATAAATATTTGAATTATAGTATGCATTAAAACAGTAATATTTGAATTATAGTATTGTTTTGCACTATATTGTCATGAATCAAATTAAGGAGCCCTATGACCATAAGGTAGTTTAAATGGCAAAAATAGGTGAGCTATTGAAGCATTTCTCTATATGCAAAGATGAAATATCAAAATGACCTTAAAAGTAGAGTTAAAGCTTTGATGCAGATGTGTTTACTACTAGCCAAATATGTAAACTATTCCAACTTATTATGAGTGCCCATTTGGGAAACACACTGGTTATCAATGTGGTACAATTTGGGCATAAGAAAATCCTTACTGTGTGTAGAACCCATGCATTTATTTGGTAGGTGAAGAAAATAAAGTATGTTGGGGTTTTGAGAAACCTCACAGTTTATGTATGTGTGATTGCTGCTGTTAGATTAAGTTTGAAAGTAGAAACATATATGTGACTAAGAAATATATGGTGGCATATTATCCTGGAAGCATTTGTATTTGGACATTTTCAAAAGATGCTTTTCAACATTGCTTAAAAAATAAGTTATGTTTCATAACTTGTCAGGGAAGCAGAAAATGATTCCTGAAGATTAGGGTCTAGCACTGAAAAGCAATAGCCTTTGAAAGCATGCCTATTGTATCCCTCACCCCATACTCATTGTAAACAGATTCCACTCTTTCCCCTTCTAAATGATTTACTGTACTGTCCATTATCCACAGAAACACCCCCTTACCTCCACTTAATAAGGAATAATATTCATAATCCAAAGCCAGACTCTCCTAAACTCTGCACAATTTACTCTGATGCTTTTTGTCTGAGGGCATCCCCAATAGCTCAAACCTTTCCATCTCCAAAATATGGAACATGGAATCTCAGCATCTGGAGCAAAAGAACATTTTCTAAGACTGTTGACTAGGACGATCATAACATTGTTAATAGCTATCTAATCATAGTTAAGAAATTGTTTTAATGAATTAATATTTAACCAATAACTGATGATGTGGTGTGGTATAGTAAAGATTTACCCATGGTTGGTGTGGTTTAATCACGAGAGTGAAGCCCGAGTAACTAAATAAAGCTAACCGTGGGGAACTTTCAATATACCACAACCTCGGTGTCGGTTATTGCTATTATACAATATCATTATTTAAGAAAAAAAAGACTTACTTTTCTTAAATAATGTCTTTGTTTAACTGCGCATTACTGTTCTTCTGTGGCTGCTGGTATTCTGCTTCCTTGTGTCGATGTACTGCGCATACATATGGGATTCCCATGTATACCCAGTACATCAATGTTTTGAAAAGGAAGCAACGGAGAAAAGAACGTCTCCTTTGCTCCGTTTTTGTTTTCTTTTTTTTTTAATTAAAAAAAAAACTTTAGTGCAATTTAGGGGTAGGAGAGAGACAGCATGGAAGAAATACAAGGGATATCAGGTACGTGTGTTTAATTTTAAATAACATACCTGATGTTCTTAGTATTTTGTCCAAGCTGCCTGTCTGGTACGTCCAGAATCAGGGCTAAAGATTTTATTTTTATTTTTTAAGAAACAAAAATAAAATTTAAACAATATAGCAATGAAAAGAAGTCCGGGTGACCTGACCTTTTTCTGTTAGTATATTGTGGGATTTACAACAGGCACACTGATTGGGCTGGCCAATCAGCATGAATGTTTTTGAATATTTGAATATTAATGGGGAGTTGTATAATATTCTGTATTGTTTTCCATGAACATCTTAAAAAAATTCTTAACAATGAATGTGTTACAGAGTATTTCAATGTGAAATAGGGTGAAACATAGAATTTTTAAGACTAAAATGAAGAATATTACTCATAATGAAGTACAGTTAAGTGGTATGACACCATTATCATAAGTGTTTCTAGAACTACTGCTACCAGATCTTTTGTCCACTGCTCCGAACTGTGTTGTATCAGGACAATTCTTAGACATGCTGCTGATGTAGGTATCTAGCACAAATCATCAAAGAGCCATATACCTAACATAATATTGAAGCATGCAAAGCATGCAGGAATTTCTTGTTACAGACACAGGACACTAAGTATAGAAGAAGCAACCACAGGTACACAACCCCACCTCCCTCTATAACTACCTAATAACAAGCTAATGAAAATCCGGCATGTTTATTTATTTAAGTGACATTTTTTTACCAGAAAGGACCGCATGGGTCAGAAAAGAACCCATTTTCAGTGGAGGCCTGGCAAGAAAAGCTGCAGATTCAGACTCTACTGTTAACTCCTGATTCAGACTCCACTGTTCAAAATATCAATAGCAGGGTAAGGCAGTAGAGTACAGTCTTAAAAGTACAATTCAAGTGAAATAGAATAACAAAATATTAGATACATTTTGAAAAATGTAGATGACTAGACTTTACATGATATAAGGTGCACTTTGATTATTCCCATGTTAGTTGCAAGCAAGCATAGGCTTAGAATATCAGCTAAGAATATGTGTTAGGAGTGGTAGAGATGAGATAGTGAGTTAGGAGGAATGCCTATAGTAAGTGGTGGTGAGGGAGTGCAGCAGGAGGGAGGGGATAGGATGAGAGAGATAAGGTGCGAGTAGAGTGGAGAAGAGTTCAGAGTGACTCAGGGACAGTATGAAAGAGGGAGGGAGAGAGAGTGAGGGAGGGAAAAAGTAAGGCCCGGAGAGAAAGATTAGTTTGGTTCAGTGCATGGGCACTTCCCAGAGTTGTTCATGTGTTGTTATTTGAATGCTGTTAGGTTAGAAGTAGTTCTTATTGGTAGTAGGAGTCAGTGCTAAACTTTGGCTACATAGTGAGAGTAGAGGCTTTGTCCAGCTGATTTGGTGAGTTTGGAGAAAGTAAGAAGTTTGTTATCGTCTCACCTCAGTGTTCTGTTTAGGTAGCATTTTTTGATGATGTTATTCAGAGCTGGACAGGCCAGGGGTTTGTAGATCGTGTGAAGTGTTATCATTTGGACAAAATGTAGGTGATTAGGGAATTCTAGCCAGTTTAGATTTTGTAGAGATAGAAAGTGTTGTAGTCTGGCTTTAGAGCTGGTGGCAAATTTGGCCTCTTTATTATAGCACTGTTCTGTTTTGGACCTAGTAGAGTTCTGCAGGTTTGTTAGTGTAGGTGCTCCATAAATCTGAGAAAGAAGAAGGAACGTTTTTGCAAGGGTAGTTTTTGTGGAGGAGTTTAGAGAGTGTTTGTTTCTGTTGAGTGTGCCAAGTTTTGGTGTTTTTTTATGTTTTGTTGAACATGGAGATCAAACTTGAAATGATCATCTATGACAACACCTAGCAGTTTAGTGCGGTGGATTAATTCAATAGTGGTATTGTCTGCAGAGTGGATTTTGAAAAAATTTAGGTTAGTAGAGCAGTTTGTTGTAAGGAAAAAAGCATTTTGGTATTTTTAGGGTTAAGGAATAGCTGGCAGTTAGTAAGCCAGATTCAATAGTAGAAAAAGTTTGTTGTATAACGGTGGGAAGTTGGGTTAGTGTTGGAAAGGTGCATATTATCGTGGAGTCATCTGCCTATTGTATGAGTGTTCTGCTTTTTGAGGCAGTACTTAGATCATTTGTAAATATGTTGAATAGCAGAGGTCCTAAGATAGATCCTTGTGGGACTCCTGTGCTGTTAAGTAGAAAGGAGGAGGTACTGGAGGACAAATCAAAACATTATATTGCACATCTGGCTCAATTAATATAGGATTAATTTTGTTTCCTTTTTCAGTTTTGTAGAACCCACTGTAGAACAACAGAAGGCTAATTAGTAGTATGGTATGCTACAAAATGTTTGCAAGGAGCAAATAGATTTTGCTCCTGATTTGTTTTGTATTACAGCCTACGCAGTGATATTTATGAATCTCTTTGTCATTGCACCAACGGCTGGACACAAAATAGATTGGAATAATAATTTGAATTTTTCATTTGTAACTCATGACTTGCAGCCAGGATATTTAATTTTTTTTTCAAGCAATGTCATTTAAGGATGTTTGGCAGCCCATTACAGTTTTTATCTAAATATTCAGCATTACAAGTTTTTTATAAGTAAAGCACATTGATTAACATATTAATTGGCAAAACTGGAGGTATAAATTGTTCAAGCCTATGATCCCATCCTTTTTATTGTGTAGTCACAACATAGTTAGTTTAATTTGCTTTTAGCAAGATTTAAATTAAAAATGAAATCCATATTATCAGTAGGCCTGCCTGATGTAAAAAAAATCTAAATTAATGATAATTATGTTGTTTATTCCTTTGTAGCCAAGAGTGATTGTATGATGATTTCTACAAAGCTTGTTCCTGTCAGTTATTGTAGTGGACTTGTACAGTTAGATATTCTGCTTACATATTTCAGTCATATTTTGATGACACAAGCTCTGACGAATGCTTGTCAGAATGATCTCACTAAAGAATAAATGTGTCTATATTTTTAGCAATAATAAAACAATGCAGAATATATTTTATCTCACTCCTTATTACTTAATATGTGAATTATGAAAATATAATATTCATTAAATATATTTCCTTTAGATGAATGGACTATCTGCATCTTCTTTAAAATCTATTATACAAATCAGCTGCCACTGAAAAAGATTCATAACTTCTAGGTTCACAGATATCTCAAAGCAACTTATGATCACAATCTTATTTATCTTGCCAGTCCCATTCCTCAGGTTGTAAATCATTCCTCCCAGAAGGCTGTACCAGTCAGTCTTAGACTAAATTCTTGGATATGCATGCAGTCATTTAGGTTGTATTTAAAGGAGGATAGTTAGTGGCACAGCTTAACTTGAAGGGAAAGTTTATTCCTGAGGTTTGGGAGGTGCTAGGTTATAAGTCTGTCCTTCCACTATGTTTTATTTATCTGTTGGAGAAAATTAATCTCCCTTTGTTCTAGTATTGTTGAAAGTATTGGACTAGCAGAGAACCAGGAGGTCCAGGACAGTTTGGGTTCTCATAGCATGTTAAGCACTGAACTAAGTGATAGAGCTTTCAACCTTTTTTTGCTAGCTCAGGGACTTTAGACATTTGATCTTTTACATTAGATACCTTTAGATGAGGCTCTAACTGTTTGATATCTATAGTGACATTCCACTCGATAATTGACCCACTCAGTGTTGATTATAAGTGAACGATTAACTCTTTAAACCTTGATGATATTCCTTTGGAAATTATCTGGGTTAAATAAAAGGATTTTCTTATAACTGTTGTCACATGATGATGAAAAGGGAGGGAGCTATCAACCCAAGTACTTAGGTCTCTAACTAATTTTCAATAAGTTTGTCTTTCGGCTTTTCCCGGTAAGGGGTCGCCACAGCGGAACTCTGGTCCGCTAATGATTGGCAGTAGAGTTTTCGAAACGCTGAGGTGCCAGCTTGATGCCCAACCTTCAACAAAGGCACGCCCATTTACACATGCATGTCTTTCGAATGCTACCCAACCACGGGGAGGACATGCAGACTCCACACAGAAGGCACTCCCAAGCCAAGCCAAGAATCGAACCGCAGAACCTCTTGCTGTGAGGTAACAATGCTACTGCCGTACCACCGTGGCATAACTAATTTTCAATAAGTAAAAGTATTAAATACACAGTGCAATGAGGGGAAATGTTGCCTACCAAAAGTGATGCCACTACAATTTTTATCATTTAGCCTGAGCCCAGGCTTTAATACACCCAAGATTTTACAAGGCAGAATTCATTCTGAAAGGTTTGTGTGTCATAGGGTGACTAAACAACAACTCACAGTTTGCAATCATCTGCAAACTCTGATGACCAGAGGCCTTGGCTCTCTGCTTGGAGACCTGATAAATAAATTCCAAAAAGGAGAGGTCCCAGCATCAAGCCTTGAGGGACACTGTTAGTCACTATTGTATTACTATTGTAATTTCTAATGAGGCACCTGCAGATTGTGCTGTGTGGATTCTGTCTTTCAGCCAGTTTGCTATCCACATTATTACATATAGGTTCATTTATAAAGGATTTTGATTTTGTATAATGACAGCAGGGAAAAAAGTATTGAAAGCCTTGGCTAGGTTAAAATATACCATATGTACCGCATGGTCACCATGCATAGTATTCCTTATCCTTTTGAAAAAAATTCACAGACTAAACAGACAGGATCTGCCCTTTAGAAAGCCCAGATGTTAGAAATCAAGTTTAACAAGATTCTTTATATCAAAGTTTATGATGCAGTTTATAATACATTACATGGTTTTACATATGACGTTTTTAAGACTGATTGGTCTGTAATTACCCAGGTCGGTTTTAAGGCCACTCTTATGAAGGGCATTACCACTGTTGTGCACCATTCATCAGGATAAAATTAGCAGCTAAACTTAATGTTAAATAGTTTGAGTAATGTTTCTGCAAGAGAATGTTTAACACTATTAGTTAAGAAACCAGATAGATACCCAATGGAAAAGTATCTTTTCAGTAAATGGTCTTTATTGATAATTGAGGAAGTTAAAGATTTATATATATCTGGGCTTTGAACAGACGTCTCAAGAGTGAAACTGGCACTAAACATGTTTGCATGGATATAGTCAATTTCCAGTAGTCAATTACTTTGAAATTCTTGTCTTCAGCTTCAAATACCCTACATGAAAATGGATATTAATTGGTTTTCCAGTCAGCCATGTGTACTTAAGGAGATATATGTTGATGTTTTCTGAATTTCATCAATGTGATCAGGGAACTGATAATATAGACATACCAAATGAGGGATGAATTTCACTGAATAGCAGAAAGTGGATTAAATATAATTTATCGCACATTATATACATCTACATTAATAGTTTGGGACCTGTTTAGCTCACTGACATTCAGCTTCACTGAAAGTAAGCTCTTCTTCTTAGTGAATTCTTATCCATCTCTGCTGCCATGGATGCATGAAGCATTGACTATGTCCCAGGTGGCATGAGTTACATTAACAGACTGGGCATCTCATGGGATTTACATGGAGAAAGCAAGAAACAATAAGGCTTAGTCTTCTTACCTCTATTTGGTGGGACAATCTGGGAACCATGCATTCAGGAATGCTTCCTGTGGCTGAATATGGAAATGAAGGATAGCATAGATGGAGCAGTCTACAAGGACAAAGTGCTGCATGATTGTTACATGTAGAAGTATGGATGCACATCACAAAGGCTCACTGCATGCAAATCCCTTAGAAATAAACGGAGATGCTGAGGGGTAGGTAGTGCATAATGGGAAACCTAACTATTCTAAATTCACTTTTGACTCTCACCACAGGGGGGTGAACAGGCTGCAGGGCTCATCTGAATGGGAATAAATGAGTCAGTACAGTGTTTGAAAGGGCAAGACTCTATGGTCATTATAAGGGGCCTTGGGTTAAAAAAATAGTTAATCCTTGGAGTTAGCATATTTATGTCATAGGGAGTATATGAGGCAAAGATCTTCTAGCCTGGGGATTTACAAAGGCAAAGTGTCATTGGAAAAATATTATATATTAGTATTATTCCTCGAATATTACTTTTTGTCATATCAAGTAACCAAAGTAAACAGCACCAAAAACGAAGACAATGGTCATGAATCCCTCTAAAATCTTTTATTCCACAATAAATCCAGTCAAAGTTAAGGGCTTTCATCAAATAAAGTTTGACTTCATCAGATCAATGAAATACTAGAACTACAAGTTTAAAATAGCCAGGGAAGCCCAATTGGACAACAATTTTACCAATCAACTATAAAAAATAATTAAATACTGGTAAATAATAAAGGTATCACATGTGTAATATGCATGTCAATTATAATACTGACAAGATCATTTTTTATCCAATGTACTAATGCAGTGGAAGTTGGATTTGATTACAGTTTACAGTATGGTTATATGTACACATACACACATCTATCATCAGTGTATCTATCAATCTTTGTATATATATATACACACACACAAACACACACACACACACACACATATATATATATATATATATATATATATATATATATATATATATTTTATATATATATATATATATATATATATATATATATATATATATATATATATATATATATATATATATATATATATATATATATATATATATATATATATATATATATATATATATATATATATATATATATATATATATATATATATATATATATATATATATATATATATATATACAGAGAGAGAGAGAAAGGGGAGATATATATGACAGAAAAAGAAAACACTCTCTGTCTGAACATAGTAGAGATTTATTGTTCTGCCCTAGCAGAAAAGTTGATATGATTATACAATGTAGAGATGTGCTACACAATGAACTGACAGTAGTGGCATACAAATATATTAAACATCCATTACGTTTGCCAGACAATTTAACAACCACATGTGCAAATTATACTATACGATTATTGAGCCATTGTTATAGTAATTATTGCAGAAGATATGGAGTTCACATCCTCTAAAGTTAGCTGGGTTCCTTTCTGACTTTTTAGCTCAATTTTTTTTTTGCAAAGTAAAGCTGTTGCAATTCATAAGCCCACTTGGATCTCTTATATGTTTCATCTATAGTTTGCATATTACCTGTGAGTCCTTGAGAGATGCATGTACTGTACATGGTCTTTTAACATATTTGTATCTCAATGTACATTCAGAGTGTACTTTGATGTCACTATATTGAAGTATAATGATCTACGCACACATTATACCAGCATATAATGTCACCATCATAACTGAAGTAAACAATACAAAACATAACTATAAAACTAATTACCTTTGTATATTTATAGTCATAGGTTTATAATTAATAACTTGGCTAGCTGCTGCTGTTGTCTACTTTAAGCATAATCAATTTCTCTTCTGGAGCTTGAATTAACATACCCCATTTATTGTTAGACTGACCATACACATTCCATGGTTGATAATTATATATTATCCATAGTAAGAATAACTGGGATCATACCATAGGTAATTTGAGGGGACTCATGCATGGGATAAAGCATTTAGGAGATGCCTCTGCCAAGTAGTCCTGGGGTAAAATTTCTATTACCCATCCAAAGAGCCAAGTTGTGCTTGAATATGAACAGTGGTGAGATTTTATTTTATTGTTATTTTAAGAATAACCACGTAGGGTGTTTGGCATAATGCAGTCTTATGTTTAATGTTTTCTTACTGTAGTTAAACATCATACAAGCTATGCAAGTGCCTGTTAAAAAAAGAGGAAACCACCAAAGAAGTAGAGAACACATATAATCTTGTTACATTTATCAATAAGGATCACTCAGCACTGCATGCATTAGACATATACTTAAGCAACAGTGATGATAAACTTGCATACCAAAACATGACCCAACCCAATCTTACTTAATAGGTTCTATAATTGTAATACAGGTATTTATAATAAGCATTACACATGTGGTGAGGGCTGCACTGTATACCTGTATAGTGTATGGAGTATGTTATAATGCAGTTGTGTATCCCCCAGCTTGGAATACATAGTGCTATCTTAGAGAAGTGATATTATGACATGACAACATTATTATAACTGTGTGAGAATGACTCCTGGGTAATATGTGAGACTCACTGTTAGGTTGTTCCTGATTTTTTTTTTTTTGTCATATGCAATCATCGCATCTTATTGATTGTCATAAATTACATAATAACATCTACAAAGTCAGGAGCGCATACAAGGTTTAACTACCCCCAGCATTCATATGCTATTAGCAACTGCAGAAATTAAACAGTGTCCAGCAGTGTTATTCTGCATCAATAACATGCCCCTATGATACACATTACAATAACCTTTGCAGTACAGAAAGTTCATTACAAATTGTTCCGTTGACTACATACAGCTTGCCAATAATGACAGAGTACATTTATAAAAAAGAGGAGAACACAAACCTATTAATTTACATATCCATAACATGCATTACATAAGTAGTTGCTATACGAAGTAAGAATGATGGCGCTAATAACGTGAATACGCTAACTGGAAAAAAGACTCAACAACTCACTTTTAGCTTTGTACCTAAGCGTTTTCAGTTAGAACAACCAGAAGCAGTTGGAAATAAATCCCCCAAGTCGAGGGGCTTGTTAACTACACAAATTACATCTACAAACAAACGGAAGAATCAAAGCCCTTTAGGATTGAACAAAGTAAGTCGCAAATGAACAGTGTATTGAACCTCTCCACTTTTGAGTTACAATCAGCGCACCTTTCGCTTTTCAGTAAAGGTTTTAAATTTATACCATATGGTTGTGACAATATTGTCTCTGCTTTAACAGAACTAAAAATCTTTGTTCGAAATCTCAACCTAAGACTGCTATTTGGTAATACTCCTGCACCTGAAAAATGTTGTAAACGTAGTAGCACTTTTATGCCAGTTAGTGTTCTTGTACTAAAGGCTTTTCATGACATTTGTGAGTTTCAGATTAGAGAACTCTATTTAAAACCTGTTAAAAACAAGGCATATAATTTAAGCTTCTCTCAGTATAAAGCTTTAAAAAGTTTACAACAGTGTAAGGACATTATTAAAACAAGCTGATAAAGGTGGTAAGGCTGTCTTAATCAATCGTGATAATTATTTTTCAGCTGTTTCTCTGCTTTTAAATGATGATACTGCCTTTAAAGTTATCAATAGAACTGATGTAAAAAATTGTATAAGTTATGTGAACATGGTTGTGTATGAGCTGCAGCTTAATAATGACATTGATATTGATCTTTTTAACTACTTTACAGTACCTTGTCCTCTGATTCCACATTTATATGGGATCCCTAAGATTCATAAATCTCTGGAAAATCCACCCATGAGACCGATTGTCTCTGGAGGTGGTTGGGTTACTGAACCCATATCAGTTTACTTGCACAGGCAATTAGAAGTTTATTTATCTAATTGTGGTTCTATTCTAAAGGATACTTGTGATTTATTATCAAAGCTACGGGTATGGTATAATAATGTAAAAACTGATTTAAATACCAAGAAACATTATTTAGTGACGCTTGATATCATGTCTCTCTTCACAGTTATCCCCAATGATGTGGGAATAGAACTACTTAGAGAATTTTTGTCTTCCCAACCTTGTCCTGACCATAGGCTTATTAATAATATTTGTTGCCTTATGGATGTAGTTCTGAGGAACAATGTGTTTTTGTTTAATAATACCTTATTTCTTCAGTTAACAGGCGTAGCTATGGGCACATCCGTGGCAAATACTTACGCCAATTTAGTGCTTTACCAATGGGAATGCAATTATTTGTTTAATGCACAAAATCTATTTCTTAGTAACATTAGTTTCTATCAGCGATTTGTAGACGATTGTCTACTAATATGGAATGGTACTTTGAATGATTTGAATATTTTCATTGATTATTTAAATTCTAGCACTAACTTTTTGAAATTTAAAATGGAAGTGTCTGATAGTAGCATATGTTTTTTAGATGTCAAGCTTGCAACTGAATGATGGCACATTAAACACTAGTATTTATAGAAAGGATGTTAGTAATGGAAGATATACGCATTGCAGTAGTATGCATGTGCCACATGTCTTTAAAGGTGTAGCAAAATCACAATTTATTAGAGCAAGTAGACTAACTACTGATAATACTACATTTGTTTCACAACTTGATAATATGGTAGAGGACTTTTTCTCTAGTGGATATGATATGAATTTATTATCCAAGCTTAAATCTGATGTAATGGAAGCCAGGCAGACATCACTTATACCCACTCTTTTGGATGATAGGTCAGGCCTCACAGATAGTCAGCGTAATAATACCATTATTCAACATGAAATAAGGTATGTCACAACTTTTAATGGTAGGTCAAGTTCAATTAGACAAATTATTAATAGGAACTGGCCCATTTTTATGGCATTGGATGAACTAAAAATTATATTGGGCACCAAGCCACACTTTACATATAAAAATATGAGGACGATTAAAAGTTTACTCTGTTATAAAGATTTTTATAGACCTTGTTATACACAATTGGCTGCTAAAACTGGTACTTTTCCATGTTTTAACTGTGTTGCCTGTGCTTATATCTTAGGGAATGGTAGCGATACTTTTACTCATCCTACCAATGGACAAATATTTAACTTTAAAACTACAGCTACTTGTAATACCACCTTTGTGGTTTATTTGGCTACCTGCATCTCATGCAGTTCATTTTACGTGGGAAAAACAATACGTAAGCTTAAGGAACGTGTTATAGACCATAATTCCGAAATTAGGAGAAATTGCGACAACAATGCACTATGTAAACATATTAAAACTTGTGGTGAAACACATACATTTAAGTTTAGAGTGATTGATGCTCTATGTCCAAATGAAAGAGGTGGTGATGTTAATAACTGCCTTGAGCTCAAAGAATTTGAATGGATATTGAGATTAGCTGCTGACACCCATCCTGGTTTAAATAGCACTGTCAGTTTAAAACCTGTGCTAGTTAAGCTACGTAATAATGTAAAGTAAATATTTTATACTGTGTATCTACACATCTTTTAATACATTTATATGTATATGTTTTTAACTTATAATTTGTATTTGTTTCCTGTCACATGATTTCATTTGGCTGCTGGTCATGTTATTTTAGACCTGTATTTAAGCTTTTAGAGTTTAGTATTTGAATGTATTAGTATTGAAGAAGGGTTACGCCCGAAAGCTTTGCTTTTTATTAAACTGGCATTAATTGAAACAACGTTTTCTGAGTCATAGTAAGAGTGTTATCCCTCTTTGCAACAATGATTACTTACTTTGCAATACTTGTAGATTTTGGCACATACTGTCTGACTCAACAAGGGCTGAAAGACATTGCTGCTATGTGACTCCCTTCCTAAAATTCTGAAACATTGCATGTTAACTCATTACATCCATGTGATGCCTCCAGTTGCATCTGCAGTTAACTCCTACTGATGCTTCTAGGTGTCAAATATTGCTTGTTCATATTTTCATCAATAATTCCAAAACCATGCTATGTATAAGGTTTTAAAAGATTTCATCTTACAACTTACACAATGGTAAACTCAACTGCATTAATATTTGACCTGCCTAGTGCAGGTTAAGAGATATTAACTGTTGTTCTTATGATATTAATTTATATAGATATCATTTTCACATTTTTGTAAATACCTCAACAATCACGAAACACAGACAGAACTCTTTAACATTGTATGAAAGCCCTCAGCTAAATGAATAAAATGCTGTTGACAGCATGTGTGTAGCTTGAGTGGTTGTTGAGATATTGTAGGCTGTTTACAAAATATTACAAACATAATATTCACTGTGTTTACTGTGAGTTATAAAATTAAGTTTAAGACCTAGAACCTAAATAATACTACCAATATAAAAATAACTAGTGCTGAAGGGTTTGCCATTTATACTTCTTTTCATAACCACTATGTCTCCAGAGATATGAACATTTGTTTGAATTGTGAGGACATAATCTGATTCTGTCAAAAGGCTTTTCAAACTCCCTAAGCTTCATTGGAGTGAATAAGTTAATGATGTCCATTAGCGATATATGGTGCTGAATGCAAAATTTACTACCAGTAATTTACATGACATTGAATCTCCTCACAGATATAGGATTACCTCAAATGAGAAATTAGTATAGTCATCTGATAGCAAGATATATCCACAAGTTTTTTATCAGATCTGTTGTGCTGTACCACTTTTTAGGTCTGAGTTCAATATATTATATTTATTTATTTATTTTATGTTACATTTGTTGACCGGGATTGTCCGAATGAGCTGAAGAGCCCTTTTTCAGCGGAGGTCCAAGGAGAAAAGTTCCAACATATTATACAATTTTCATTATAAATTAACATTAAACAGCAATGTTACAGGATTATTACAAGGTATTAAGTAGCAATACAATGCTATACAGTGTCAATAATCAGGAGTATAGCATAACTATTTCAAGATGTATAAAAAGAAATATGTCATTAAGATGAGTATAGTTTTTTGGGGTAAGTGGTTTTATCATGATGTAGTTGCATGAAGGCAAGACAGTTACAATAGAATGTTTCTCTGAGGCAATTTGCTTAATAGATTTTTAGAAGACAATAGAAAGAGTAGTCAAGGAAGATTAGAGAGATCTAGTGAGAAGATTAAGTTAAGGTCAGAAAGTAGATTAAAGTATAAGAAGTAGTACATATATTATATGTACATAATTATTGTTATGTTCAGATTTGATATAGAGCTCCTGCCATGTGTTTGCTGAAGTTAAAGATTTGCAGGTATATTATAATACTGGCTATACCTGTGGTGCTTCTTATGAAACCACTCTATGTTGATGGCAATAATTACACAGTGACATTTGTTGTGGTCACCTTTTGTTGACACTGATGCATATTTTTCTGTGCAAGCATGTTGTTTGTAGGTGTGTCATGTTCTTAGCACATACAGCACACAATGCTGTTTGCTGTCCATAAATGGTCAAAGCAGTATGTAGTATACCAAACCCATTCACATTGCATGTGTCTGTGTCTGGGTAGAAAAAGGAATTGGTGTACATTGACAGAGTACATTTTCTTCTTCACATACATACTTCAGTTGTTTGTGGTGTGTGTGAGTGTGTGTATCTATCTATAAAGATATATGTGTGTGCGTGTGTGTGTGTATATATATATATATATGTATATACATAACAGGTGAGCGCTTTCGCAGCAAAGCCACTTCATCAGACAATTCAACAGAAATGCATCAACTCTTTTAAAATAACACACAACCAATGGAAATTCTGTTGAATTGTCTGATGAAGCGGCTTTGCTCTGAAAGCGCTCATCGTTTATGCAATAAATACTTTTATGTTTTTATTTGGCGTGGTCTGTTGCCTCCTTTGGTTGTTGTTTTTATATATATATATATATATATATATATATATATATATATATATATATATACATAGATATATATATATATATATATAGTCAATTCCCAGGTCGCCCTTACTAGAAGCGCCACTCTATTGAATCCTCTAAGTGAGCTGCAAGCTGTGAGCACAGTAACCTAACTGAAAAGGTTGTGCCCAGTCAATTCCCAGGTCGCCCTTACTAGAAGCGCCACTCTATTGAATCCTCTAAGTGAGCTGCAAGCTGTGAGCACAGTAACCTAACTGAAAGGTTGTGCCCAGTCAATTCCCAGGTCGCCCTTACTAGAAGCGCCACTCTATTGAATCCTCTAAGTGAGCTGCAAGCTGTGAGCACAGTAACCTAACTGAAAGGTTGTGCCCAGTCAATTCCCAGGTCGCCCTTACTAGAAGCGCCACTCTATTGAATCCTCTAAGTGAGCTGCAAGCTGTGAGCACAGTAACCTAACTGAAAAGGTTGTGCCCAGTCAATTCCCAGGTCGCCCTTACTAGAAGCGCCACTCTATTGAATCCTCTAAGTGAGCTGCAAGCTGTGAGCACAGTAACCTAACTGAAAGGTTGTGCCCAGTCAATTCCCAGGTCGCCCTTACTAGAAGCCACTCTATTGAATCCTCTAAGTGAGCTGCAAGCTGTGAGCACAGTAACCTAACTGAAAAGGTTGTGCCCAGTCAATTCCCAGGTCGCCCTTACTAGAAGCGCCACTCTATTGAATCCTCTAAGTGAGCTGCAAGCTGTGAGCACAGTAACCTAACTGAAAAGGTCATTATCCAGTCTCACAATCACAAACCAAATTCAATGTAACAACCTCTAAAAACTCCTGACCGAGCCCCTGCCACAACCAGTAGCATCCCATTAATGATCTCAAATTGGGCAAGCCTAAATAAAAAAAAACAACCAACTATACTTTAGCAATAAGTTTTAGCATAGCATTAAAGGCAGGCAAGTAAAAAATCTATTCTACATTACCTGGTCAGTGGGTCGACCAACCTTACCCTTAACCCCCCCTGACGTATGCGAGGTTTCATACTCCTCGCAGCAGCGCCATTTCTACTCCCTCACAATCCTGCTGTGTCTTCAGTGTCTAGAGTCTAGGCGTCTTACTGGGTATGCAAACTACTACAAACATACTACTGTACATATCTGTATTGAACTAGCTATTGCTGCATAGTTCGTCGAATAGAAGCTTTATTTAGAAATCTAGAAGAATCTTAGCCTTCACCAGCCTTATAACCTGCACAACCTGCCACACACAAGTAGCGCACTGGAAACAAGTAGCTGCTAGCGACTGACTAACACCAACTAAACTACTGTTTCTAGCCCAAAATGTCTCTACAAATGGCAATTCCTGAATTTAAGCCACACCAATGATCTAGCTGACTGCTACTTCAACCTGCACACACCTGGAGTCTCCACTAAACCCTATGATAGTGAATTAGTGACTGCACTAATTAAACATTTAAACCCTTGAAATGATTGAAGCATCGCACTTGTAGCATGGTTTTGGTGTGAAAGGATTAGCGACTGCATATTAGTGAATGTTTAAAGTAAAGGCTAATAATTATTATTTTAAGTGTGAAGCACTCTACATCTAGTTTTTAGTTATTGTTGTTGTTTGTTGTCCTCAGGAGTTTAAAGCAAAGGTAGCTCAGTGCTGGAAATTTAGGATTCCCTAACTGTATATTTAATTTTGTCACTTAAGTATAGGATAAGCTTTTGCTGTTATACTTTGATTGTGATAGTACAATGTTAGCTATCCTCTATCAGGTTGTGCCCAGTCAATTCCCAGGTCGCCCTTACTAGAAGCGCCACTCTATTGAATCCTCTAAGTGAGCTGCAAGCTGTGAGCACAGTAACCTAACTGAAAAGGTCATTATCCAGTCTTACCATCACAAACCAAATTCAATGTAAATAACCCCTCTAAAACTCCTGACCGAGCCCTGTTACACAGCAGTACATCCCATTAATGATCTCAAATTGGGCACAAGCTAAAAAATAAAAAGCATTACAACCAACTATATTTTAGCATTGGGCATAAGCATAGGATTAAAGGCATTAAAGTAAAATTCTACTCTCTCTATTACCTGGTCAGTGTGGGGTCGGACTAACCTACCCTAACCCCGCCTCTGGCGTGTCACGAGGTTTCATACTCTCGCAGCAAAGCGCCATTTTTATTCCCTTACAATCCTGCTGTGTCTTCAGGACTTAGAAGTTAGGCGTCTAGCTGGGTATGCAAACTACTACAAACATATTTCTGTACATATCTGTATTGCTGAACTAGCTATTGCTGCATAGTCTGTCGAATAGAAGCTGATTAGAAATCTTAGCGATCACCAGCCTTGCATCTCTGCTAACCTGCACACAACGCTACACACAAGTAGCGTGCACTGAAAACCTAGCGACTGCATCTCCAGCACACTCACACCAACGAAACTACTGTTTCTAGCCTACAATGTTCTACAATGGCAATTCCTGAATATTTAAGCCACCAATGATCTAGCGACTACATTTCTAACCTGCACACACCTGAGTCTCCACTAATATGAACCTGAAATATTAGTGACTGCAATTGAAGCATGTTTTAAACCTTGAAATGATTAGCGACTGCACTTGTAGCATGGTTTTATGTGAAAGGATTAGCGACTGCATATGTAGAATGTTTAAAGTAAAGGCCACACTATTATTTTAAGTGTGAAGCACTCTACATCTCAACCATAGTTATTGTAAGTGTTTGTTGTCTCAGGAGTTTAAAGCATCACTTGTCTAGTGCATGAAAAGGTGGATTCCTAACTGTATATTTAATTTTGTCACTTTAATATAAGGATAAGCTGCTGTTATACTTTCCTTGTGATAGTACAATGTTGAGAATAAGCTAAGTGTTATATTCTTCCTCTCTCAGGTTGTGCCCAGTCAATTCCCAGGTCGCCCTTACTAGAAGCGCCACTCTATTGAATCCTCTAAGTGAGCTGCAAGCTGTGAGCACAGTAACCTAACTGAAAAGGTCATTATCCAGTCTTACCATCACAAACCAAATTCAATGTAAATAACCCTCTAAAACTCCTGACCGAGCCCTGTTACACAGCAGTACATCCCATTAATGATCTCAAATTGGGCACAAGCTAAAAATAAAAGTACAACCAACTATATTTTAGCATTGGGCATAAGCAAAGGATTAAAGGAATTAAAGTAAAAATTCTACTCTCTCTATTACCTGGTCAGTGTGGGGTCGGACTAACCTACCCTAACCCGCCTCTGGACGTGCGAGGTTTCATACTCTCGCAGCAAAGCGCCATCTTTATTCCCTTACAAACGTGCTGTGTCTACAGGACTTAGAAGTTAGGCGTCTAGCTGGGTATGCAACTACTAAAAACATATTTCTGTACATATCTGTATTGCTGAACTAGCTATTGCTGCATAGTCTGTCGAATAGAAGCTGATTAGAAATCTTAGCGATCACCAGCCTTGCATCTCTGCTAACCTGCACACAACGCTACACACAAGTAGCGTGCACTGAAAACCTAGCGACTGCATCTCCAGCACACTCACACCAGCGAAACTACTGTTTCTAGCCTACAATGTTCTACAATGGCAATTCCTGAATATTTAAGCCACCAATGATCTAGCGACTACATTTCTAACCTGCACACACCTGAGTCTCCACTAATATGAACCTGAAATATTAGTGACTGCAATTGAAGCATGTTTTAAACCTTGAAATGATTAGCGACTGCACTTGTAGCATGGTTTTATGTGAAAGGATTAGCGACTGCATATGTAGAATGTTTAAAGTAAAGGCCACACTATTATTTTAAGTGTGAAGCACTCTACATCTCAACCATAGTTATTGTAAGTGTTTGTTGTCTCAGGAGTTTAAAGCATCACTTGTCTAGTGCATGAAAAGGTGGATTCCTAACTGTATATTTAATTTTGTCACTTTAATATAAGGATAAGCTGCTGTTATACTTTCCCTTGTGATAGTACAATGTTGAGAATAAGCTAAGTGTTATATTCTTCCTCTCTCAGGTTGTGCCCAGTCAATTCCCAGGTCGCCCTTACTAGAAGCGCCACTCTATTGAATCCTCTAAGTGAGCTGCAAGCTGTGAGCACAGTAACCTAACTGAAAAGGTCATTATCCAGTCTTACCATCACAAACCAAATTCAATGTAAATAACCCTCTAAAACTCCTGACCGAGCCCTGTTACACAGCAGTACATCCCATTAATGATCTCAAATTGGGCACAAGCTAAAAATAAAAACGTACAACCAACTATATTTTAGCATTGGGCATAAGCATAGGATTAAAGGCATTAAAGTAAAATTCTACTCTCTCTATTACCTGGTCAGTGTGGGGTCGGACTAACCTACCCTAACCCGCCTCTGGCGTACGAGGTTTCATACTCTCGCAGCAAAGCGCCATTTTTATTCCCTTACAATCCTGCTGTGTCTTCAGGACTTAGAAGTTAGGCGTCTAGCTGGGTATGCAAACTACTACAAACATATTTCTGTACATATCTGTATTGCTGAACTAGCTATTGCTGCATAGTCTGTCGAATAGAAGCTGATTAGAAATCTTAGCGATCACCAGCCTTGCATCTCTGCTAACCTGCACACAACGCTACACACAAGTAGCGTGCACTGAAAACCTAGCGACTGCATCTCCAGCACACTCACACCAACGAAACTACTGTTTCTAGCCTACAATGTTCTACAATGGCAATTCCTGAATATTTAAGCCACCAATGATCTAGCGACTACATTTCTAACCTGCACACACCTGAGTCTCCACTAATATGAACCTGAAATATTAGTGACTGCAATTGAAGCATGTTTTAAACCTTGAAATGATTAGCGACTGCACTTGTAGCATGGTTTTTATGTGAAAGGATTAGCGACTGCATATGTAGAATGTTTAAAGTAAAGGCCACACTATTATTTTAAGTGTGAAGCACTCTACATCTCAACCATAGTTATTGTAAGTGTTTGTTGTCTCAGGAGTTTAAAGCATCACTTGTCTAGTGCATGAAAAGGTGGATTCCTAACTGTATATTTAATTTTGTCACTTTAATATAAGGATAAGCTGCTGTTATACTTTCCCTTGTGATAGTACAATGTTGAGAATAAGCTAAGTGTTATATTCTTCCTCTCTCAGGTTGTGCCCAGTCAATTCCCAGGTCGCCCTTACTAGAAGCGCCACTCTATTGAATCCTCTAAGTGAGCTGCAAGCTGTGAGCACAGTAACCTAACTGAAAAGGTCATTATCCAGTCTTACCATCACAAACCAAATTCAATGTAAATAACCCCATCTAAAACTCCTGACCGAGCCCTGTTACACAGCAGTACATCCCATTAATGATCTCAAATTGGGCACAAGCTAAAAAATAAAAAACGTACAACCAACTATATTTTAGCATTGGGCATAAGCATAGGATTAAAGGCATTAAAGTAAAATTCTACTCTCTCTATTACCTGGTCAGTGTGGGGTCGGACTAACCTACCCTAACCCCGCCTCTGACGTATGCGAGGTTTCATACTCTCGCAGCAAAGCGCCATTTTTATTCCCTTACAATCCTGCTGTGTCTTCAGGACTTAGAAGTTAGGCGTCTAGCTGGGTATGCAAACTACTACAAACATATTTCTGTACATATCTGTATTGCTGAACTAGCTATTGCTGCATAGTCTGTCGAATAGAAGCTGATTAGAAATCTTAGCGATCACCAGCCTTGCATCTCTGCTAACCTGCACACAACGCTACACACAAGTAGCGTGCACTGAAAACCTAGCGACTGCATCTCCAGCACACTCACAAACGAAACTACTGTTTCTAGCCTACAATGTTCTACAATGGCAATTCCTGAATATTTAAGCCACCAATGATCTAGCGACTACATTTCTAACCTGCACACACCTGAGTCTCCACTAATATGAACCTGAAATATTAGTGACTGCAATTGAAGCATGTTTTAAACCTTGAAATGATTAGCGACTGCACTTGTAGCATGGTTTTTATGTGAAAGGATTAGCGACTGCATATGTAGAATGTTTAAAGTAAAGGCCACACTATTATTTTAAGTGTGAAGCACTCTACATCTCAACCATAGTTATTGTAAGTGTTTGTTGTCTCAGGAGTTTAAAGCATCACTTGTCTAGTGCATGAAAAGGTGGATTCCTAACTGTATATTTAATTTTGTCACTTTAATATAAGGATAAGCTGCTGTTATACTTTCCCTTGTGATAGTACAATGTTGAGAATAAGCTAAGTGTTATATTCTTCCTCTCTCAGGTTGTGCCCAGTCAATTCCCAGGTCACCCTTACTAGAAGCGCCACTCTATTGAATCCTCTAAGTGAGCTGCAAGCTGTGAGCACAGTAACCTAACTGAAAAGGTCATTATCCAGTCTTACCATCACAAACCAAATTCAATGTAAATAGCCCTCTAAAACTCCTGACCGAGCCCTGTTACACAGCAGTACATCCCATTAATGATCTCAAATTGGGCACAAGCTAAAAAATAAAAAACGTACAACCAACTATATTTTAGCATTGGGCATAAGCATAGGATTAAAGGCATTAAAGTAAAAATTCTACTCTCTCTATTACCTGGTCAGTGTGGGGTCGGACTAACCTACCTAACCCCGCCTCTGGCGTATCACGAGGTTTCATACTCTCGCAGCAAAGCGCCATTTTATTCCCTTACAATCCTGCTGTGTCTTCAGGACTTAGAAGTTAGGCGTCTAGCTGGGTATGCAAACTACTACAAACATATTTCTGTACATATCTGTATTGCTGAACTAGCTATTGCTGCATAGTCTGTCGAATAGAAGCTGATTAGAAATCTTAGCGATCACCAGCCTTGCATCTCTGCTAACCTGCACAACGCTACACACAAGTAGCGTGCACTGAAAACCTAGCGACTGCATCTCCAGCACACTCACACCAACGAAACTACTGTTTCTAGCCTACAATGTTCTACAATGGCAATTCCTGAATATTTAAGCCACCAATGATCTAGCGACTACATTTCTAACCTGCACACACCTGAGTCTCCACTAATATGAACCTGAAATATTAGTGACTGCAATTGAAGCATGTTTTAACCTTGAAATGATTAGCGACTGCACTTGTAACATGGTTTTTATGTGAAAGGATTAGCGACTGCATGTAGAATGTTTAAAGTAAAGGCCACACTATTATTTTAAGTGTGAAGCACTCTACATCTCAACCATAGTTATTGTAAGTGTTTGTTGTCTCAGGAGTTTAAAGCATCACTTGTCTAGTGCATGAAAAGGTGGATTCCTAACTGTATATTTAATTTTGTCACTTTAATATAAGGATAAGCTGCTGTTATACTTTCCCTTGTGATAGTACAATGTTGAGAATAAGCTAAGTGTTATATTCTTCCTCTCTCAGGTTGTGCCCAGTCAATTCCCAGGTCACCCTTACTAGAAGCGCCACTCTATTGAATCCTCTAAGTGAGCTGCAAGCTGTGAGCACAGTAACCTAACTGAAAAGGTCATTATCCAGTCTTACCATCACAAACCAAATTCAATGTAAATAACCCCTCTAAAACTCCTGACCGAGCCCTGTTACACAGCAGTACATCCCATTAATGATCTCAAATTGGGCACAAGCTAAAAAATAAAAAACGTACAACCAACTATATTTTAGCATTGGGCATAAGCATAGGATTAAAGGCATTAAAGTAAAAATTCTACTCTCTCTATTACCTGGTCAGTGTGGGGTCGGACTAACCTACCCTAACCCCGCCTCTGACGTATGCGAGGTTTCATACTCTCGCAGCAAAGCGCCATTTTTATTCCCTTACAATCCTGCTGTGTCTTCAGGACTTAGAAGTTAGGCGTCTAGCTGGGTATGCAAACTACTACAAACATATTTCTGTACATATCTGTATTGCTGAACTAGCTATTGCTGCATAGTCTGTCGAATAGAAGCTGATTAGAAATCTTAGCGATCACCAGCCTTGCATCTCTGCTAACCTGCACACAACGCTACACACAAGTAGCGTGCACTGAAAACCTAGCGACTGCATCTCCAGCACACTCACACCAACGAAACTACTGTTTCTAGCCTACAATGTTCTACAATGGCAATTCCTGAATATTTAAGCCACCAATGATCTAGCGACTACATTTCTAACCTGCACACACCTGAGTCTCCACTAATATGAACCTGAAATATTAGTGACTGCAATTGAAGCATGTTTTAAACCTTGAAATGATTAGCGACTGCACTTGTAGCATGGTTTTTATGTGAAAGGATTAGCGACTGCATATGTAGAATGTTTAAAGTAAAGGCCACACTATTATTTTAAGTGTGAAGCACTCTACATCTCAACCATAGTTATTGTAAGTGTTTGTTGTCTCAGGAGTTTAAAGCATCACTTGTCTAGTGCATGAAAAGGTGGATTCCTAACTGTATATTTAATTTTGTCACTTTAATATAAGGATAAGCTGCTGTTATACTTTCCCTTGTGATAGTACAATGTTGAGAATAAGCTAAGTGTTATATTCTTCCTCTCTCAGGTTGTGCCCAGTCAATTCCCAGGTCGCCCTTACTAGAAGCGCCACTCTATTGAATCTTCTAAGTGAGCTGCAAGCTGTGAGCACAGTAACCTAACTGAAAAGGTCATTATCCAGTCTTACCATCACAAACCAAATTCAATGTAAATAACCCTCTAAAACTCCTGACCGAGCCCTGTTACACAGCAGTACATCCCATTAATGATCTCAAATTGGGCACAAGCTAAAAAATAAAAAACGTACAACCAACTATATTTTAGCATTGGGCATAAGCATAGGATTAAAGGCATTAAAGTAAAATTCTACTCTCTCTATTACCTGGTCAGTGTGGGGTCGGACTAACCTACCCTAACCCCGCCTCTGGCGTGTCGAGGTTTCATACTCTCGCAGCAAAGCGCCATTTTATTCCCTTACAATCCTGCTGTGTCTTCAGGACTTAGAAGTTAGGCGTCTAGCTGGGTATGCAAACTACTACAAACATATTTCTGTACATATCTGTATTGCTGAACTAGCTATTGCTGCATAGTCTGTCGAATAGAAGCTGATTAGAAATCTTAGCGATCACCAGCCTTGCATCTCTGCTAACCTGCACACAACGCTACACACAAGTAGCGTGCACTGAAAACCTAGCGACTGCATCTCCAGCACACTCACACCAACGAAACTACTGTTTCTAGCCTACAATGTTCTACAATGGCAATTCCTGAATATTTAAGCCACCAATGATCTAGCGACTACATTTCTAACCTGCACACACCTGAGTCTCCACTAATATGAACCTGAAATATTAGTGACTGCAATTGAAGCATGTTTTAAACCTTGAAATGATTAGCGACTGCACTTGTAGCATGGTTTTATGTGAAAGGATTAGCGACTGCATATGTAGAATGTTTAAAGTAAAGGCCACACTATTATTTTAAGTGTGAAGCACTCTACATCTCAACCATAGTTATTGTAAGTGTTTGTTGTCTCAGGAGTTTAAAGCATCACTTGTCTAGTGCATGAAAAGGTGGATTCCTAACTGTATATTTAATTTTGTCACTTTAATATAAGGATAAGCTGCTGTTATACTTTCCCTTGTGATAGTACAATGTTGAGAATAAGCTAAGTGTTATATTCTTCCTCTCTCAGGTTGTGCCCAGTCAATTCCCAGGTCGCCCTTACTAGAAGCGCCACTCTATTGAATCCTCTAAGTGAGCTGCAAGCTGTGAGCACAGTAACCTAACTGAAAAGGTCATTATCCAGTCTTACCATCACAAACCAAATTCAATGTAAATAACCCTCTAAAACTCCTGACCGAGCCCTGTTACACAGCAGTACATCCCATTAATGATCTCAAATTGGGCACAAGCTAAAAAATAAAAAACGTACAACCAACTATATTTTAGCATTGGGCATAAGCATAGGATTAAAGGCATTAAAGTAAAATTCTACTCTCTCTATTACCTGGTCAGTGTGGGGTCGGACTAACCTACCCTAACCCCGCCTCTGACGTATGCGAGGTTTCATACTCTCGCAGCAAAGCGCCATTTTATTCCCTTACAATCCTGCTGTGTCTTCAGGACTTAGAAGTTAGGCGTCTAGCTGGGTATGCAAACTACTACAAACATATTTCTGTACATATCTGTATTGCTGAACTAGCTATTGCTGCATAGTCTGTCGAATAGAAGCTGATTAGAAATCTTAGCGATCACCAGCCTTGCATCTCTGCTAACCTGCACACAACGCTACACACAAGTAGCGTGCACTGAAAACCTAGCGACTGCATCTCCAGCACACTCACACCAACGAAACTACTGTTTCTAGCCTACAATGTTCTACAATGGCAATTCCTGAATATTTAAGCCACCAATGATCTAGCGACTACATTTCTAACCTGCACACACCTGAGTCTCCACTAATATGAACCTGAAATATTAGTGACTGCAATTGAAGCATGTTTTAAACCTTGAAATGATTAGCGACTGCACTTGTAGCATGGTTTTATGTGAAAGGATTAGCGACTGCATATGTAGAATGTTTAAAGTAAAGGCCACACTATTATTTTAAGTGTGAAGCACTCTACATCTCAACCATAGTTATTGTAAGTGTTTGTTGTCTCAGGAGTTTAAAGCATCACTTGTCTAGTGCATGAAAAGGTGGATTCCTAACTGTATATTTAATTTTGTCACTTTAATATAAGGATAAGCTGCTGTTATACTTTCCCTTGTGATAGTACAATGTTGAGAATAAGCTAAGTGTTATATTCTTCCTCTCTCAGGTTGTGCCCAGTCAATTCCCAGGTCGCCCTTACTAGAAGCGCCACTCTATTGAATCCTCTAAGTGAGCTGCAAGCTGTGAGCACAGTAACCTAACTGAAAAGGTCATTATCCAGTCTTACCATCACAAACCAAATTCAATGTAAATAACCCTCTAAAACTCCTGACCGAGCCCTGTTACACAGCAGTACATCCCATTAATGATCTCAAATTGGGCACAAGCTAAAAATAAAAACGTACAACCAACTATATTTTAGCATTGGGCATAAGCATAGGATTAAAGGCATTAAAGTAAAATTCTACTCTCTCTATTACCTGGTCAGTGTGGGGTCGGACTAACCTACCCTAACCCCGCCTCTGACGTATGCAGGTTTCATACTCTGCAGCAAAGCGCCATTTTATTCCCTTACAATCCTGCTGTGTCTTCAGGACTTAGAAGTTAGGCGTCTAGCTGGGTATGCAAACTACTACAAACATATTTCTGTACATATCTGTATTGCTGAACTAGCTATTGCTGCATAGTCTGTCGAATAGAAGCTGATTAGAAATCTTAGCGATCACCAGCCTTGCATCTCTGCTAACCTGCACACAACGCTACACACAAGTAGCGTGCACTGAAAACCTAGCGACTGCATCTCCAGCACACTCACACCAACGAAACTACTGTTTCTAGCCTACAATGTTCTACAATGGCAATTCCTGAATATTTAAGCCACCAATGATCTAGCGACTACATTTCTAACCTGCACACACCTGAGTCTCCACTAATATGAACCTGAAATATTAGTGACTGCAATTGAAGCATGTTTTAAACCTTGAAATGATTAGCGACTGCACTTGTAGCATGGTTTTATGTGAAAGGATTAGCGACTGCATATGTAGAATGTTTAAAGTAAAGGCCACACTATTATTTTAAGTGTGAAGCACTCTACATCTCAACCATAGTTATTGTAAGTGTTTGTTGTCTCAGGAGTTTAAAGCATCACTTGTCTAGTGCATGAAAAGGTGGATTCCTAACTGTATATTTAATTTTGTCACTTTAATATAAGGATAAGCTGCTGTTATACTTTCCCTTGTGATAGTACAATGTTGAGAATAAGCTAAGTGTTATATTCTTCCTCTCTCAGGTTGTGCCCAGTCAATTCCCAGGTCGCCCTTACTAGAAGCGCCACTCTATTGAATCCTCTAAGTGAGCTGCAAGCTGTGAGCACAGTAACCTAACTGAAAAGGTCATTATCCAGTCTTACCATCACAAACCAAATTCAATGTAAATAACCCCTCTAAAACTCCTGACCGAGCCCTGTTACACAGCAGTACATCCCATTAATGATCTCAAATTGGGCACAAGCTAAAAAATAAACAACGTACAACCAACTATATTTTAGCATTGGGCATAAGCATAGGATTAAAGGCATTAAAGTAAAAATTCTACTCTCTCTATTACCTGGTCAGTGTGGGGTCGGACTAACCTACCCTAACCCCGCCTCTGACGTATGCGAGGTTTCATACTCTCGCAGCAAAGCGCCATTTTATTCCCTTACAATCCTGCTGTGTCTTCAGGACTTAGAAGTTAGGCGTCTAGCTGGGTATGCAAACTACTACAAACATATTTCTGTACATATCTGTATTGCTGAACTAGCTATTGCTGCATAGTCTGTCGAATAGAAGCTGATTAGAAATCTTAGCGATCACCAGCCTTGCATCTCTGCTAACCTGCACACAACGCTACACACAAGTAGCGTGCACTGAAAACCTAGCGACTGCATCTCCAGCACACTCACACCAACGAAACTACTGTTTCTAGCCTACAATGTTCTACAATGGCAATTCCTGAATATTTAAGCCACCAATGATCTAGCGACTACATTTCTAACCTGCACACACCTGAGTCTCCACTAATATGAACCTGAAATATTAGTGACTGCAATTGAAGCATGTTTTAAACCTTGAAATGATTAGCGACTGCACTTGTAGCATGGTTTTATGTGAAAGGATTAGCGACTGCATATGTAGAATGTTTAAAGTAAAGGCCACACTATTATTTTAAGTGTGAAGCACTCTACATCTCAACCATAGTTATTGTAAGTGTTTGTTGTCTCAGGAGTTTAAAGCATCACTTGTCTAGTGCATGAAAAGGTGGATTCCTAACTGTATATTTAATTTTGTCACTTTAATATAAGGATAAGCTGCTGTTATACTTTCCCTTGTGATAGTACAATGTTGAGAATAAGCTAAGTGTTATATTCTTCCTCTCTCAGGTTGTGCCCAGTCAATTCCCAGGTCGCCCTTACTAGAAGCGCCACTCTATTGAATCCTCTAAGTGAGCTGCAAGCTGTGAGCACAGTAACCTAACTGAAAAGGTCATTATCCAGTCTTACCATCACAAACCAAATTCAATGTAAATAACCCCTCTAAAACTCCTGACCGAGCCCTGTTGCACAGCAGTACATCCCATTAATGATCTCAAATTGGGCACAAGCTAAAAAATAAAAAACGTACAACCAACTATATTTTAGCATTGGGCATAAGCATAGGATTAAAGGCATTAAAGTAGAAATTCTACTCTCTCTATTACCTGGTCAGTGTGGGGTCGGACTAACCTACCCTAACCCCGCCTCTGACGTATGCGAGGTTTCATACTCTCGCAGCAAAGCGCCATTTTTATTCCCTTACAATCCTGCTGTGTCTTCAGGACTTAGAAGTTAGGCGTCTAGCTGGGTATGCAAACTACTACAAACATATTTCTGTACATATCTGTATTGCTGAACTAGCTATTGCTGCATAGTCTGTCGAATAGAAGCTGATTAGAAATCTTAGCGATCACCAGCCTTGCATCTCTGCTAACCTGCACACAACGCTACACACAAGTAGCGTGCACTGAAAACCTAGCGACTGCATCTCCAGCACACTCACACCAACGAAACTACTGTTTCTAGCCTACAATGTTCTACAATGGCAATTCCTGAATATTTAAGCCACCAATGATCTAGCGACTACATTTCTAACCTGCACACACCTGAGTCTCCACTAATATGAACCTGAAATATTAGTGACTGCAATTGAAGCATGTTTTAAACCTTGAAATGATTAGCGACTGCACTTGTAGCATGGTTTTATGTGAAAGGATTAGCGACTGCATATGTAGAATGTTTAAAGTAAAGGCCACACTATTATTTTAAGTGTGAAGCACTCTACATCTCAACCATAGTTATTGTAAGTGTTTGTTGTCTCAGGAGTTTAAAGCATCACTTGTCTAGTGCATGAAAAGGTGGATTCCTAACTGTATATTTAATTTTGTCACTTTAATATAAGGATAAGCTGCTGTTATACTTTCCTTGTGATAGTACAATGTTGAGAATAAGCTAAGTGTTATATTCTTCCTCTCTCAGGTTGTGCCCAGTCAATTCCCAGGTCGCCCTTACTAGAAGCGCCACTCTATTGAATCCTCTAAGTGAGCTGCAAGCTGTGAGCACAGTAACCTAACTGAAAGGTCATTATCCAGTCTTACCATCACAAACCAAATTCAATGTAAATAACCCTCTAAAACTCCTGACCGAGCCCTGTTACACAGCAGTACATCCCATTAATGATCTCAAATTGGGCACAAGCTAAAAATAAAAACGCATAACCAACTATATTTTAGCATTGGGCATAAGCATAGGATTAAAGGCATTAAAGTAAAATTCTACTCTCTCTATTACCTGGTCAGTGTGGGGTCGGACTAACCTACCCTAACCCCGCCTCTGACGATGCGAGGTTTCATACTCTCGCAGCAAAGCGCCATTTTTATTCCCTTACAATCCTGCTGTGTCTTCAGGACTTAGAAGTTAGGCGTCTAGCTGGGTATGCAAACTACTACAAACATATTTCTGTACATATCTGTATTGCTGAACTAGCTATTGCTGCATAGTCTGTCGAATAGAAGCTGATTAGAAATCTTAGCGATCACCAGCCTTGCATCTCTGCTAACCTGCACACAACGCTACACACAAGTAGCGTGCACTGAAAACCTAGCGACTGCATCTCCAGCACACTCACACCACGAAACTACTGTTTCTAGCCTACAATGTTCTACAATGGCAATTCCTGAATATTTAAGCCACCAATGATCTAGCGACTACATTTCTAACCTGCACACACCTGAGTCTCCACTAATATGAACCTGAAATATTAGTGACTGCAATTGAAGCATGTTTTAAACCTTGAAATGATTAGCGACTGCACTTGTAGCATGGTTTTATGTGAAAGGATTAGCGACTGCATATGTAGAATGTTTAAAGTAAAGGCCACACTATTATTTTAAGTGTGAAGCACTCTACATCTCAACCATAGTTATTGTAAGTGTTTGTTGTCTCAGGAGTTTAAAGCATCACTTGTCTAGTGCATGAAAAGGTGGATTCCTAACTGTATATTTAATTTTGTCACTTTAATATAAGGATAAGCTGCTGTTATACTTTCCTTGTGATAGTACAATGTTGAGAATAAGCTAAGTGTTATATTCTTCCTCTCTCAGGTTGTGCCCAGTCAATTCCCAGGTCGCCCTTACTAGAAGCGCCACTCTATTGAATCCTCTAAGTGAGCTGCAAGCTGTGAGCACAGTAACCTAACTGAAAAGGTCATTATCCAGTCTTACCATCACAAACCAAATTCAATGTAAATAACCCTCTAAAACTCCTGACCGAGCCCTGTTACACAGCAGTACATCCCATTAATGATCTCAAATTGGGCACAAGCTAAAAATAAAAACGTACAACCAACTATATTTTAGCATTGGGCATAAGCATAGGATTAAAGGCATTAAAGTAAAATTCTACTCTCTCTATTACCTGGTCAGTGTGGGTCGGACTAACCTACCCTAACCCCGCCTCTGACGTATGCGAGTTTCATACTCTCGCAGCAAAGCGCCATTTTTATTCCCTTACAATCCTGCTGTGTCTTCAGGACTTAGAAGTTAGGCGTCTAGCTGGGTATGCAAACTACTACAAACATATTTCTGTACATATCTGTATTGCTGAACTAGCTATTGCTGCATAGTCTGTCGAATAGAAGCTGATTAGAAATCTTAGCGATCACCAGCCTTGCATCTCTGCTAACCTGCACACAACGCTACACACAAGTAGCGTGCACTGAAAACCTAGCGACTGCATCTCCAGCACACTCACACCAACGAAACTACTGTTTCTAGCCTACAATGTTCTACAATGGCAATTCCTGAATATTTAAGCCACCAATGATCTAGCGACTACATTTCTAACCTGCACACACCTGAGTCTCCACTAATATGAACCTGAAATATTAGTGACTGCAATTGAAGCATGTTTTAAACCTTGAAATGATTAGCGACTGCACTTGTAGCATGGTTTTATGTGAAAGGATTAGCGACTGCATATGTAGAATGTTTAAAGTAAAGGCCACACTATTATTTTAAGTGTGAAGCACTCTACATCTCAACCATAGTTATTGTAAGTGTTTGTTGTCTCAGGAGTTTAAAGCATCACTTGTCTAGTGCATGAAAAGGTGGATTCCTAACTGTATATTTAATTTTGTCACTTTAATATAAGGATAAGCTGCTGTTATACTTTCCCTTGTGATAGTACAATGTTGAGAATAAGCTAAGTGTTATATTCTTCCTCTCTCAGGTTGTGCCCAGTCAATTCCCAGGTCGCCCTTACTAGAAGCGCCACTCTATTGAATCCTCTAAGTGAGCTGCAAGCTGTGAGCACAGTAACCTAACTGAAAAGGTCATTATCCAGTCTTACCATCACAAACCAAATTCAATGTAAATAACCCTCTAAAACTCCTGACCGAGCCCTGTTACACAGCAGTACATCCCATTAATGATCTCAAATTGGGCACAAGCTAAAAATAAAACGTACAACCAACTATATTTTAGCATTGGGCATAAGCATAGGATTAAAGGCATTAAAGTAAAAATTCTACTCTCTCTATTACCTGGTCAGTGTGGGGTCGGACTAACCTACCCTAACCCCGCCTCTGACGTATGCGAAGTTTCATACTCTCGCAGCAAAGCGCCATTTTTATTCCCTTACAATCCTGCTGTGTCTTCAGGACTTAGAAGTTAGGCGTCTAGCTGGGTATGCAAACTACTACAAACATATTTCTGTACATATCTGTATTGCTGAACTAGCTATTGCTGCATAGTCTGTCGAATAGAAGCTGATTAGAAATCTTAGCGATCACCAGCCTTGCATCTCTGCTAACCTGCACACAACGCTACACACAAGTAGCGTGCACTGAAAACCTAGCGACTGCATCTCCAGCACACTCACACCAACGAAACTACTGTTTCTAGCCTACAATGTTCTACAATGGCAATTCCTGAATATTTAAGCCACCAATGATCTAGCGACTACATTTCTAACCCGCACACACCTGAGTCTCCACTAATATGAACCTGAAATGTTAGTGACTGCAATTGAAGCATGTTTTAACCTTGAAATGATTAGCGACTGCACTTGTAGCATGGTTTTTATGTGAAAGGATTAACGACTGCATATGTATAATGTTTAAAGTAAAGGCCACACTATTATTTTAAGTGTGAAGCACTCTACATCTCAACCATAGTTATTGTAAGTGTTTGTTGTCTCAGGAGTTTAAAGCATCACTTGTCTAGTGCATGAAAAGGTGGATTCCTAACTGTATATTTAATTTTGTCACTTTAATATAAGGATAAGCTGCTGTTATACTTTCCCTTGTGATAGTACAATGTTGAGAATAAGCTAAGTGTTATATTCTTCCTCTCTCAGGTTGTGCCCAGTCAATTCCCAGGTCGCCCTTACTAGAAGCGCCACTCTATTGAATCCTCTAAGTGAGCTGCAAGCTGTGAGCACAGTAACCTAACTGAAAAGGTCATTATCCAGTCTTACCATCACAAACCAAATTCAATGTAAATAACCCTCTAAAACTCCTGACCGAGCCCTGTTACACAGCAGTACATCCCATTAATGATCTCAAATTGGGCACAAGCTAAAAAATAAAAAACGTACAACCAACTATATTTTAGCATTGGGCATAAGCATAGGATTAAAGGCATTAAAGTAAAAATTCTACTCTCTCTATTACCTGGTCAGTGTGGGGTCGGACTAACCTACCCTAACCCCGCCTCTGACGTATGCAGGTTTCATACTCGCAGCAAAGCGCCATCTTTATTCCCTTACAATCCTGCTGTGTCTTCAGGACTTAGAAGTTAGGCGTCTAGCTGGGTATGCAAACTACTACAAACATATTTCTGTACATATCTGTATTGCTGAACTAGCTATTGCTGCATAGTCTGTCGAATAGAAGCTGATTAGAAATCTTAGCGATCACCAGCCTTGCATCTCTGCTAACCTGCACACAACGCTACACACAAGTAGCGTGCACTGAAAACCTAGCGACTGCATCTCCAGCACACTCACACCAACGAAACTACTGTTTCTAGCCTACAATGTTCTACAATGGCAATTCCTGAATATTTAAGCCACCAATGATCTAGCGACTACATTTCTAACCTGCACACACCTGAGTCTCCACTAATATGAACCTGAAATATTAGTGACTGCAATTGAAGCATGTTTTAAACCTTGAAATGATTAGCGACTGCACTTGTAGCATGGTTTTTATGTGAAAGGATTAGCGACTGCATATGTAGAATGTTTAAAGTAAAGGCCACACTATTATTTTAAGTGTGAAGCACTCTACATCTCAACCATAGTTATTGTAAGTGTTTGTTGTCTCAGGAGTTTAAAGCATCACTTGTCTAGTGCATGAAAAGGTGGATTCCTAACTGTATATTTAATTTTGTCACTTTAATATAAGGATAAGCTGCTGTTATACTTTCCCTTGTGATAGTACAATGTTGAGAATAAGCTAAGTGTTATATTCTTCCTCTCTCAGGTTGTGCCCAGTCAATTCCCAGGTCGCCTTACTAGAAGCGCCACTCTATTGAATCCTCTAAGTGAGCTGCAAGCTGTGAGCACAGTAACCTAACTGAAAAGGTCATTATCCAGTCTTACCATCACAAACCAAATTCAATGTAAATAACCCTCTAAAACTCCTGACCGAGCCCTGTTACACAGCAGTACATCCCATTAATGATCTCAAATTGGGCACAAGCTAAAAAATAAAAAACGTACAACCAACTATATTTTAGCATTGGGCATAAGCAAAGGATTAAAGGCATTAAAGTAAAAATTCTACTCTCTCTATTACCTGGTCAGTGTGGGGTCGGACTAACCTACCCTAACCCCGCCTCTGACGTATGCGAGGTTTCATACTCTCGCAGCAAAGCGCCATCTTTATTCCCTTACAAACGTGCTGTGTCTACAGGACTTAGAAGTTAGGCGTCTAGCTGGGTATGCAACTACTAAAAACATATTTCTGTACATATCTTTATTGCTGAACTAGCTATTGCTGCATAGTCTGTCGAATAGAAGCTGATTAGAAATCTTAGCGATCACCAGCCTTGCATCTCTGCTAACCTGCACACAACGCTACACACAAGTAGCGTGCACTGAAAACCTAGCGACTGCATCTCCAGCACACTCACACCAACGAAACTACTGTTTCTAGCCTACAATGTTCTACAATGGCAATTCCTGAATATTTAAGCCACCAATGATCTAGCGACTACATTTCTAACCTGCACACACCTGAGTCTCCACTAATATGAACCTGAAATATTAGTGACTGCAATTGAAGCATGTTTTAAACCTTGAAATGATTAGCGACTGCACTTGTAGCATGGTTTTATGTGAAAGGATTAGCGACTGCATATGTAGAATGTTTAAAGTAAAGGCCACACTATTATTTTAAGTGTGAAGCACTCTACATCTCAACCATAGTTATTGTAAGTGTTTGTTGTCTCAGGAGTTTAAAGCATCACTTGTCTAGTGCATGAAAAGGTGGATTCCTAACTGTATATTTAATTTTGTCACTTTAATATAAGGATAAGCTGCTGTTATACTTTCCCTTGTGATAGTACAATGTTGAGAATAAGCTAAGTGTTATATTCTTCCTCTCTCAGGTTGTGCCCAGTCAATTCCCAGGTCACCCTTACTAGAAGCGCCACTCTATTGAATCCTCTAAGTGAGCTGCAAGCTGTGAGCACAGTAACCTAACTGAAAGGTCATTATCCAGTCTTACCATCACAAACCAAATTCAATGTAAATAACCCTCTAAAACTCCTGACCGAGCCCTGGTACACAGCAGTACATCCCATTAATGATCTCAAATTGGGCACAAGCTAAAAATAAAAACGTACAACCAACTATATTTTAGCATTGGGCATAAGCATAGGATTAAAGGCATTAAAGTAAAAATTCTACTCTCTCTATTACCTGGTCAGTGTGGGGTCGGACTAACCTACCCTAACCCCGCCTCTGACGTATGCGAGGTTTCATACTCTCGCAGCAAAGCGCCATTTTATTCCCTTACAATCCTGCTGTGTCTTCAGGACTTAGAAGTTAGGCGTCTAGCTGGGTATGCAAACTACTACAAACATATTTCTGTACATATCTGTATTGCTGAACTAGCTATTGCTGCATAGTCTGTCGAATAGAAGCTGATTAGAAATCTTAGCGATCACCAGCCTTGCATCTCTGCTAACCTGCACACAACGCTACACACAAGTAGCGTGCACTGAAAACCTAGCGACTGCATCTCCAGCACACTCACACCAACGAAACTACTGTTTCTAGCCTACAATGTTCTACAATGGCAATTCCTGAATATTTAAGCCACCAATGATCTAGCGACTACATTTCTAACCTGCACACACCTGAGTCTCCACTAATATGAACCTGAAATATTAGTGACTGCAATTGAAGCATGTTTTAAACCTTGAAATGATTAGCGACTGCACTTGTAGCATGGTTTTTATGTGAAAGGATTAGCGACTGCATATGTAGAATGTTTAAAGTAAAGGCCACACTATTATTTTAAGTGTGAAGCACTCTACATCTCAACCATAGTTATTGTAAGTGTTTGTTGTCTCAGGAGTTTAAAGCATCACTTGTCTAGTGCATGAAAAGGTGGATTCCTAACTGTATATTTAATTTTGTCACTTTAATATAAGGATAAGCTGCTGTTATACTTTCCCTTGTGATAGCACAATGTTGAGAATAAGCTAAGTGTTATATTCTTCCTCTCTCAGGTTGTGCCCAGTCAATTCCCAGGTCGCCCTTACTAGAAGCGCCACTCTATTGAATCTTCTAAGTGAGCTGCAAGCTGTGAGCACAGTAACCTAACTGAAAAGGTCATTATCCAGTCTTACCATCACAAACCAAATTCAATGTAAATAACCCTCTAAAACTCCTGACCGAGCCCTGTTACACAGCAGTACATCCCATTAATGATCTCAAATTGGGCACAAGCTAAAAATAAAAACGTACAACCAACTATATTTTAGCATTGGGCATAAGCATAGGATTAAAGGCATTAAAGTAAAATTCTACTCTCTCTATTACCTGGTCAGTGTGGGGTCGGACTAACCTACCCTAACCCGCCTCTGACGTATGCGAGGTTTCATACTCTCAGCAAAGCGCCATTTTATTCCCTTACAATCCTGCTGTGTCTTCAGGACTTAGAAGTTAGGCGTCTAGCTGGGTATGCAAACTACTACAAACATATTTCTGTACATATCTGTATTGCTGAACTAGCTATTGCTGCATAGTCTGTCGAATAGAAGCTGATTAGAAATCTTAGCGATCACCAGCCTTGCATCTCTGCTAACCTGCACACAACGCTACACACAAGTAGCGTGCACTGAAAACCTAGCGACTGCATCTCCAGCACACTCACCAACGAAACTACTGTTTCTAGCCTACAATGTTCTACAATGGCAATTCCTGAATATTTAAGCCACCAATGATCTAGCGACTACATTTCTAACCTGCACACACCTGAGTCTCCACTAATATGAACCTGAAATATTAGTGACTGCAATTGAAGCATGTTTTAAACCTTGAAATGATTAGCGACTGCACTTGTAGCATGGTTTTTATGTGAAAGGATTAGCGACTGCATATGTAGAATGTTTAAAGTAAAGGCCACACTATTATTTTAAGTGTGAAGCACTCTACATCTCAACCATAGTTATTGTAAGTGTTTGTTGTCTCAGGAGTTTAAAGCATCACTTGTCTAGTGCATGAAAAGGTGGATTCCTAACTGTATATTTAATTTTGTCACTTTAATATAAGGATAAGCTGCTGTTATACTTTCCCTTGTGATAGTACAATGTTGAGAATAAGCTAAGTGTTATATTCTTCCTCTCTCAGGTTGTGCCCAGTCAATTCCCAGGTCGCCCTTACTAGAAGCGCCACTCTATTGAATCCTCTAAGTGAGCTGCAAGCTGTGAGCACAGTAACCTAACTGAAAGGTCATTATCCAGTCTTACCATCACAAACCAAATTCAATGTAAATAACCCTCTAAAACTCCTGACCGAGCCCTGTTACACAGCAGTACATCCCATTAATGATCTCAAATTGGGCACAAGCTAAAAATAAAAAGCGTAACCAACTATATTTTAGCATTGGGCATAAGCATAGGATTAAAGGCATTAAAGTAAAAATTCTACTCTCTCTATTACCTGGTCAGTGTGGGGTCGGACTAACCTACCCTAACCCCGCCTCTGACGTGTCGAGGTTTCATACTCTCGCAGCAAAGCGCCATTTTATTCCCTTACAATCCTGCTGTGTCTTCAGGACTTAGAAGTTAGGCGTCTAGCTGGGTATGCAAACTACTACAAACATATTTCTGTACATATCTGTATTGCTGAACTAGCTATTGCTGCATAGTCTGTCGAATAGAAGCTGATTAGAAATCTTAGCGATCACCAGCCTTGCATCTCTGCTAACCTGCACAACGCTACACACAAGTAGCGTGCACTGAAAACCTAGCGACTGCATCTCCAGCACACTCACAACGAAACTACTGTTTCTAGCCTACAATGTTCTACAATGGCAATTCCTGAATATTTAAGCCACCAATGATCTAGCGACTACATTTCTAACCTGCACACACCTGAGTCTCCACTAATATGAACCTGAAATATTAGTGACTGCAATTGAAGCATGTTTTAAACCTTGAAATGATTAGCGACTGCACTTGTAGCATGGTTTTTATGTGAAAGGATTAGCGACTGCATATGTAGAATGTTTAAAGTAAAGGCCACACTATTATTTTAAGTGTGAAGCACTCTACATCTCAACCATAGTTATTGTAAGTGTTTGTTGTCTCAGGAGTTCAAAGCATCACTTGTCTAGTGCATGAAAAGGTGGATTCCTAACTGTATATTTAATTTTGTCACTTTAATATAAGGATAAGCTGCTGTTATACTTTCCCTTGTGATAGTACAATGTTGAGAATAAGCTAAGTGTTATATTCTTCCTCTCTCAGGTTGTGCCCAGTCAATTCCCAGGTCGCCCTTACTAGAAGCGCCACTCTATTGAATCCTCTAAGTGAGCTGCAAGCTGTGAGCACAGTAACCTAACTGAAAAGGTCATTATCCAGTCTTACCATCACAAACCAAATTCAATGTAAATAACCCCTCTAAAACTCCTGACCGAGCCCTGTTACACAGCAGTACATCCCATTAATGATCTCAAATTGGGCACAAGCTAAAAATAAAAACGTACAACCAACTATATTTTAGCATTGGGCATAAGCATAGGATTAAAGGCATTAAAGTAAAATTCTACTCTCTCTATTACCTGGTCAGTGTGGGGTCGGACTAACCTCCGCCGCTTCGCTGCAGACTTCGGCCCCTCCCTGCCCCCATATCCCACCCCCCCAGTAGTCCTACTTTTATACCTAACTAACCACACCCACTACTATCCATACTCTCACACAATCACGCGAGACTTTATCTTACTTTCACCCACCTCCCTATACTTGAACCACTCCCACCACACTTGCTATCTGCCTAAACATAGATAACAATGTTAAACAACATACAGCCCCACCTCTCTCTGGCTCTCAAGCCAATAATAAAGACTTTGCGCGTTACTTTATTAGTCCTTATATCACTACATGCCCTAACTACTTACGAGTACACTCCCTACTATGGATATCACTATCCCAAATATCAAACCTGTAGTCTATCATCCTTATCTTACACTCATTATCCTAATCACTATCCCACCAATACGGCACAATACATCAGATACCCCCTCCCCTATAAACCAAGAGTTAGCTCTCCTAATTCCAAAAATACAGACATTTTACTACTCAAACTCCTGAAACTCATAGAACATCTAAGAAAAACCTGTCCAAGGATGGAGACATCCACCCCAACCCTGGCCCTATCACAAACACTGACTTACATAACCTACCTCTTCCCCCAATCTCTCCCAACTCCCTCCTTATCTGTCATCTTAACATAAGAAGTCTAAACAACAAAATACACAATCTCCAAGCCCTGTTACAGATATATCACCCCGACATTATGTGCCTGTCAGAAACCTGGTTAAAACCAGCCATAAAAGATACTGAAATCACCCCACAAGGCTATAACATATATAGAAAGGACCCAGTAAAAAAGGAGGTGGTCTCGCCGTCCTCTATAAATGCTCACTAAATATCACCGTGAACTCTTCTCAACCCCCCCAAATCTCCAATGCAGAACTAATCTCCCTGAAGATCCAAATAAATAAGGAAAAAAGTATTAATCTACTTGTGATCTACATTCCCCGGAAACAACACTGACACACTTGAGCATATCTTAAACTGGCTCGCTACCCCCAAGAAACTATTATCCTGGGTGACATGAATATAGACTGGAACCAATGCTCCTCTGAGACCAACCCCACCCTCATAAATCTCCATGGCTTCTCACAAATCATACCCTCCCCCACCAGAATTGGAAACTCCAACCAAAAAGAAAGTCTTCTTGACTGGATACTCACTAACAGTCCATCCCACGCCTATAAATCTGGGACTCTCCCGAACGAAATCAGTGACCATCTCATAACCTACATAGAGAAAAAATTAAGGCAGGAGATGTAAACTACCAGTCTACAAATCTATCAGGAACACTAAACAATTTGACCTTGCCAAATTCCGACTTGAGCTACAGTCCTGTAACTGGTCTAATCTTAAATCCCTCCCCCTTGAAGAAGCCGTTACAACCTTTAATTCCACCTTTATAAAAATACTCAATTCACATGCCCCCATACATTCAGCAGGTTAAAAACCTGACTGCTCCATGGCTAACAAAAGACTCTAAGTATAAAATCAAACTTAGAAACAAAGCCTGGGACAAATGGCGTGCCTCAAAACCCTAGACCGATCTCATTTCCAACAACTTAGAAATGAGACAAAAAATCCATTTACTAGACAAAAGAATTACTACCTCCAACTCCAAAATAAACATCAACTTAATCCCCAAAAGTTCTGGGCAGGTATTAACACCCTTCTCCACCCAGGCAAGACCTCTACCCCAACACCGGCTGACCTAAGTGATAAAAATCCTGAAGAAGTTGCCCACGTTAACTTTCTTTATTAATGTTATCAAATCCTTAGCGGCACAACAAACCCCGACCAACCCCACTATCACAAGTCCGACTCCAAAGTCAGAACCCTCCTTCCACCTACAGCCTGTTTCCACTTCCTTTATTAGATCCCTTCTGCAGAAACTAAAGCCGACTACCATTGCTGCTGACCTTCTTCCAGCTGATTACCAAAAGCTGCAGAGGTCATAGCTTACCCCATCTCCATCCTAATTAACCACACCATAACAGAATCTACTATCCCTCAATCTGGAAAATCTCCCATATCATCCCTCTCCACAAAGGGACATCTACAGACCTATCCAACTACAGGCCAATAGCCATACTGTCACCACTTGCCAAACTCATGGAAAAATGCATACACAATCAACTAGTACCCTATCTAATCCAGAACAAGCTCCTGACTACCTCGCAGCATGGCTTTAGACCTAAACACAGCACTGCCACTGCCCTCCTGTCCTTCACTGACACAATAAACCATAACAAAAACAACAAAAACATATCATCCGCTCTCTTTCTTGACCTATCAAAGGCCTTTGACATGGTCAACCACCACTACTGCACAACACTCTAAAACATTTGAACTAGACAACACAACTCTCAAGTGGTTCCACGCTTACCTCTCAGACAGAAATCAAGCTGTACTATGGCAAAACAAACTCTCACCCCTATTACCCAACGCCATAGGGGTTCCCAAGGCTCCATCCTGGGACCCCTACTCTTTTCTATGTTTATTAACGACCTCCACAGTCATCCCGAGTCCTCCTGTATACAATGACTCAACACTCATAAACACAGATAGGTCACCTACTAAGCTACTAGCCAAAACCAAGACTGTCTCACTACAGTTGAAGACTGGTTACTACATCGCCATTTGATCCTCAAAAAAAAACCAAACTATTACTCTCCCAGCCTACCCACAAACCTACCTCCATTCCCTTTTCTGTTCAATCCAAGAATGGGACTACTATATCCGCAGACTCAAATTCCAAATTACTAGGTGTTACCATAGATAACAAACTCAGATTTCGACCTACACATTAACCAAACTATTAAAACAGTTAACAAAAACTGGGGTCTCTTTATAGATAAGATCCTTCCTTACTCCCAAAGCAAGAGAAGCCACAGCCCGCTCTCATCTCCTCTCCTCACTCCTTTATGCCTCACCCATACTTACCAACCTGTACAAATCTGACCTAAATAAGCTCTCTGGCTGCTACAATCATATTGCTAGATTTGTTACTGGCCTGCCTTACAAAACACATCACTGTATCAACCTGCATAACCTAGGCTGGGTGGAACTACCTAACCTACTAAAACAAACCCAGCTAACTATAGCTTACAAGATCCTCCATCATCCAGATTCCATCCTTGCACTGCGTAATTTAATCACCCCATATCTAAACCTAACTAGTCTGCGCTCAGCAAACAGGCTACTTGCTCAAACAGTCAAATCCTGCAACTCTGGAGGTGACTCACTGTTTGCAAATTCCATTGGTAAAATATGGAACTCCCTTCCGCCTCAACTCACCACCATCACCTCTCTATCCAAATTCAAGCAAAATCTAACCCTTCACTTTAAAAAACAATGGCTCTGTCAATGTTCCAAGCCTGACTAAACCTTCTACCCTCCGTAACCCCACTTCCCCTCATGTCTTCCTCTAGGCTCTTCCTCTATCTAGCATCTACTCTGACATTTTTCACCTTTTAAACCTTATATGTAGTGAGTTCTTCAATTACATATTCCTACGGTACCTACATAATAGTCCTATATATTTATCAATTATATTGCCTCATCATTCTATGTATTAGTCTTAGTATAGAGCAGGAGTTTCTCTGATCTCTTGTCTCTTAATACCTATGTATTAACTATCAAAACTTGTAACATTTTCTCTGTTTATAAGTATGTAAACTAATGTCAATGTGGGAACATTTTCTCTGTTTAAAAGTATGTAAACTAATGTCAATGTGGAATTTATAAGTATGTAACTATTGTCGATGTGGAGCTTTTCTCCCCGGGCCTCCGCTGAAAATGGACATGTATCCAGTCGGATTTTCCCGGTCAACAAATGTAAAATAAAATAAAATAAATAAATAAATAAATATAGGTTTACCTTTAAATAGGCAATTGCACTTTGTCGAACGGCCACTTCTTCGATGGTTTTGCACGAACCGAAACCGCAAAAATTTTTAAATGTCGAAAATCATTCGACGTTCGACATTACCAGCCGCACAACACCTCCACACCCATGCTACCATGGGTCAAAAAGGGGCGAGGTTTTGCCGTTCGCACATTCGGAATTCGACTTCGGTGACGATCGCATGTCGGCCTTCGCCAAGTCGAGTCGCCCATATCAGGATCGGCATTATAAAGGTAAACCATATATACATATATATATATATATATATATATATATATATATATATATACACATATATAGATAGATAGATAATATAGATAGATGGATACACACACACCCATGCACACTCATATATATGTATGTATATGTATATTTATGTATAGGTTCATAGATTCATAGGTAGGTACTAGGCTATCTGCCCAAGGGCATTTATAAGCCTAGCCAGAGTGTGTCGGCTTTCACCCCCCATTGATTAATTAACTGATCCTCTATCAAGGAGAGCCAATGAAGTGATCCCAGGGGTGTATTTTCTGTTACCCATCCACTCGCCAAGGTTTCTTTTGAAGAGTGTTAGTGAGGGGCTCTGCCTGATGAAATTTGGAATTTTCCTCCAAAGCATAGGGAGTCTCTGTAACAGGAATCTATCCCTCCAGCATGTTTTATTTATTGTTCTGGTGAGGTTTAGCTCACTAGGGTGTATGGCTCGCAGTGACTTGGATTTCTTTAGGTGGAGCATGTCCATCAATTCTGAGTTTAACATGGCTTTGTAAGTCAGGCAGAGATCACCTCTGAGTAAGCGATATGCCACTGAGTACAGACAGAGTGCTTTCAGTCGGGCTGCATAGGACATATGTTTGAGACCAGTAATCCTCTCAGTGAGGTACTTTTGTGGTCTTTTCAGCTGTTGGAAGTGTCTTGTAAGGTACATCCCAAATGGGGCATTGTACTCTATGTTGGGTCTAATGAGTGACGAAAAGAGGGGTACTATAACCTCTTTATTTTTAGATGCAAACCCTTTAGTAATTAGATGGGCCACATAGAAGGATTTCCTAACTACTTTGGCAATATGATAGTCAAAGGAGAGATTACTATCTACCTGGGCCCCCAGATCTCTTATTACCTCTTCTGTATTAAGGGGGCTGCCACATATGTGGTAATCCGTGGGTGTTTTGTTTTTCCCAAATGGGATGACTATGCATTTTTTGGCATTTAGCTTGAGGCCATGACTTTGACACCAGGTGTCCGTCTCAGTAAGGCCCTTTTGGATGATGTCCGTGTCAGCTGGAGAGTCAATTATTGCTCCCAGTTTGTAGTCATTGGTGAACTTAGTTAGCCATAGTCCTCCTGTGTTTGCCTGTACTTCTGAGAAGTATATGCTGAACAGTAGGGGTCCCAGGACTGAGTCTTGTGGGACACCACTTGTGACTGGTTTAGAGTCGGACCTGGGACCCGCTATTCTTATTGTGTGAGTTCTGTCTGTAAGCCAGTTGGCAACCCATCTCGTGATGTAGGGGTTTATGTTCAGGCTGGTGAGTTTTTCTGTAATAGAGTGGGGAATGGTGACAAAATCCTTGGGGAAGTCAAGGTAGGCTTAGTGAACCACCTTTCCCTTGTCTATGGCCTTGGTAACTGTCTCAAATAAGTCAACCAGGTTTAGTATGCATGATCTGCCCTTAACAAAGCCGAACTGGGTCAGGTCAAGTGTTCAGAGGTTTCCAATGTTTGTTAATGAGTTCCATGATGATGCACTCCATAGCCTTGCAGGCCTGGCTAGTCAGGCTTATGGGGCGATAGTTAACAGGGTCAGTTGTGGCCCCTCCTTTGTGGAGTGGAATAACCATTGCTGTGTGCCATTCTATGGGCACGTAGCCTGTGGAGAGGCTGAGGTTGAACAGCGTGTTTAGGTGGGGGGTTAATTTGTTCTGTAGTTCATACAAGAGCAGCCTGGGACACCATCTGGTCCCATTGACACTGTGTATTTGGCTTTTGACAGGGCTGTTTTCGACTGTGTGTCTGTGAGCTTTGGGACACTACACTTTTCTGGTATTGCTGTGGGCCCATTTGGAGGTGAGAGGGGGGGGTGAAGTTTGCACTGATCCTATCTGCCAGGATGGTGGCAATATCAGAAGGTTCAGTATATTTTGTGCTATTTTGCACACACACACACACACACACACACACACACACACACACACACATATATATATATATATATATATATATATATATGGGTCCCCTTCAGAATGCCGAAATTCAAAACTTCGAAACCCATATGATCGCATACCATATGTTCGAAGTTTTGAAATGCCGACATTCTGAACAGGAAATCGCATAAAGCGAGGAGCGGGAGATTTCCCTTGTTCTCGCTGTAGTGCGATCTCTGAGTTGGTATATTTTGCCCCCCTACTATACATAGTTTAATGTGTGTTTTTTTTATTTTTATTTTTATGGGTCTAGTTCACATTTTTGAACATTCAAATGTTTGATCATATGGTCTTGGCCATATGAATTTCTAACATTTGAGCGTTCGGTTATGTGAAGTAGACCCATAGATATATATATATATATATATATATATATATATATATATATATATATATATATATATATATATTTATATTTATATATATATACTGTGTGTGTGTGTGAGTGTGTGTGTGTGTGTGTGTGTGTGTGTGTGTGTGTGTGTGTGTGTGTGTGTGTGTGTGAGTGCGTGTACATAGTTTACCATTAACATTGCTAAAACACGCAATCATGAAAATCAAACTCTTCACCCAATAAGATCAAAAGGCAAAAGCTCCGTAGACCATAGTAATCAAACTCCAAAATTTGTCACCTTGCAGGAGCCATGTTAGTACTTATTCCTGGATTCACACTGGTTTTGTTATAACTGTCTAAGGATTTTTATTATCAAGATTTTGTGCTTCAACATTTTTATAATAAACTAAAAATATATATATATATATATATATATATATATATATATATATATATGGATCCCCTTCACAATATCAGATGAATGGAAGCCCGAAATGCATAGGCTCGAGACGAAAATCTCAAACTTCTATTCACTCGAAATTGTGAATGGGAAGTTTAGGTTTAGAGAAAAAAGGGTTCACTTACCTTTCTGCAGGGGGCCAGGTCCCCCTGCACCCTTGCAGGTTAAATCCACATGCTACGTGACCACAGTATAGTGGAGGACTGGAAAGTCTTCCATTTTGTGCTTACGTATATAGCATGGACTGGGAGATTTCCCTTTCCTTCGCTGTAGTTCGATCTCGGAGAAGGAATACATTGGAAAAGTGTACATTTTTTTTTTTTTATGTCCCCTGTTCGATCATGTGAAGGGGAACTATATATATATATATATATATATATATATATATATATATATATATATATATGGGTCCACTACATATTACCGAAAGCTCACATTACCGAAGCCCATTTGACTGAGACCATAATACCGAAAGTTCATTTTACCGAAAGACCATATGACCGAAAACCCATCTGACCGAAAACCAGCACTGGCAGGTATATGCCCATTTCCCCACTATAGCGCGACCCTGGAGTGAGAATATTAAGTTGGGGGGTGTGGGGGGGGCATAGCCCCCCACAAAATTGCAGTCTGTGTACTATTATATTAATGTGTATCCATTAAATATACATGAAAACTTATGACATCAGTAGAAGGTGCCCCCCACACCCCCCCAACTTAATATTCTCACTCCAGGGTCGCGCTACAGTGGGGAATTGGGTATATACCTGTCAGTACTGGTTTTTGGTCTAATGGGTTTTCGGTCATATGGGCTTTCGGTAAAATGAACTTTCGGTATTATGGCCTCAGTCATATGGGCTTCCGTCATATGAGCTTTCGGTAATATGTAGTGGACCCATATATATATATATATATATATATATATATATATATATATATATATATATATATATATATATATATATATATATATATATATATGCATATATATATGTATATGTATATATATATATATATATATATATATATATATATAGGTACACACACATATAGATATATATTACATACACACACTCGACTTGCACATCCATGTATGTGTGTGTGAGTGTGTCAGTGTATAATCATAGAATAAGCAAAGCCAACAGACACTGCATTAGTGCAGCACCTATAAAGCTGTATATTCAATGCAAATTTGCACGCTTATTACATGTAAGCTCTTTTTGTTATATTACCTCTTTAACCTATAATACTGAGCTTGTATGGTGTAAGAGTTTTTGGAATCCCAACCTTTATATGTATAGGTTTGGTTGATACGGTTGATATTTTATGCTTAATGTTTTAAGATTTAGTCATGCTGCAATTCTTCTGTGACTTGAATCACATGCTCATTTGAAAATGTTGCTACATCTTTTAATCTATACTATAAACTCCAGTGCTGCAACACTCCTGAACTGTGGCTGAAATGGATCCACTTGGGTTCATCAACTACCTGTTTAACAAATCTGATGTATATAAGTAAATAATAAACAAACTATACAAATGCATTCATTATAACTGACACTTTATATAAACTGCACTCCTTATTCAGCTCAGTCTAAATCATTTGCTTTAAAAATTATTTATGAATGAGTCATACTTTTCAATTTAATACTGAAAATAGCCTTCTGACTCTGAATGTTGTCTGGATGCATCATCTTATTCAGAATGTTACACAGGCTTGTATCCATATCAAAACATTACATTCAGTGATTAGCAGTAAAAATGCTGCAAGAGAAGGTCCTTCTAATACACATCATATTTCTTGAAATAACTTCAGCATTTTCTATTTAGAGTGAAAGATAATCAAATAAGCATGATCTATATAGTTCCAAACTCATTTATCTTCTTTGTGAATCTGCAGTATGCTAACAACTGCAAAACCAGCATAAACAAGATTATTAAGAGTCTCATTTCCATTAGCAAATAAATTTAGTTAATGCTGAAGATTTGATTATTCAGCTAATGTTGACTAACATCATTTCTAGAATATTATAGAGTTCATTTATGTTTATGTATTTTTTATATTTACTATTAATTTATTCGTCTTGATGCCTGCATGTTACGCATATATGCATAGTTTACAGCAGCCTGTTTTTTACCTGTCTTAACAAATTTTGAAAATAAATCTTAATCACTTTGAGATATATTTTATACCTGTAACTTGCTTAGAAAATGTTAGCTGAAATTAAACAGCTACTTGTGTGCAAATTATGCAAGCTACAACTTTTTGTTTAATATGAAGAATAAAATGTGTTTCTTCTGTAGAGAATATCAAGTTCTAAGTCTAGGTAAGGCAAACATTGTGTAAGGAACTATTCTTTGCTTACATGAAATCAAAATACAGGGACAAAAAAGAAAAAAAAAGGCAAATGCAATTGGGTCTTTAAATGACTATATTAGAATTTACACAGCACATGACACGCAAGTACGTGATGGTCATAAACATGTATGTTTTTTCATTCTAACAGTTTTAGAAAATAAAATACATCAACCAATAAAGCCAACATAGATATAGACAGACACATAGACAGTCAGACAGGCTGCTAGATATACAGGCAGTATACAAGATAGGTAGACATAGAACCAAACAGAATGACAGACGAACACATAGCTAACTTGTCAGAATGATACATAATATATGTATGTACTGATTTTATGATGCTCTGTTAAGGGCAAAAGTGCTCATCTATGCTAATATCTTTTATTTTTCAATAAAAAAAATCAATTTCTAAGCAAGTTGTAAGCGCTTGATTACTTTAAAGTCTCAAATGAGACTGTTGGCACTCCATTTTTTATTCTAGCAGTCTCAGCTATCAACATCATTGCTCACCACGTTTTTCCCTCTGTTTATATATAATATAAATATATATATATATATATATATATATATATATATATATATATATATATATATATATATATATGAAAAATGTAGATTAATACAGATATGCATAGAACTTCAGTGTGTTCATTATTTTACTTCTTCCCACAAACTTGCAGATGTTGGGCAAACACAAGCTGTAAAGAGAGGGATTAGGGATGTATGTCCTCTTTCTTCATTTTTGATAATCCAAGAAATGAAAAACAGAGAAATGTCAACAACAAACTATTGTTACAAAGTCTAAGGGAGCCCTAAAAAAGCCTGACAAAGATCAGCAAAATTGTAATGCAATAAATGTGAATGTCTACTTAACATGAATTTATTAACTGTCATGTTATTGTTATTATTATTATTATTATTATTATTATTATTATTATTATTCCTGTTAATCAGGCAAGGAGGCACTATACAAAGTTTGAGATTCTATAGTGTCTCAAAACTCTAGAAAATAATATCAGTGCTTTGGAATATGTATATTGGTACTTCTATAAAGAATGTCTTGCACCTAGGCAAGCGCTTGCACCCCACAATGTGACAGGGTTATCTACCCATATTCCAGGTATTTATGTTTATTAAGATTGATATTGCTCTGCCTCACAGAAGACAGAATACTGCAGAGCACCACTCTCTAACTTAACATATATTGACATGTAATCACAATTAAATCAGAAGACAGAATACTGCAGAGTACCTCTCCCTGACTTAGTGTATATTGGCATGTAACAACAATTAAATCAGAAGACAGAATACTGCAGAGCACCTCTCCCTGACTTAGTGTATATTGGCATGTAATCACAATTAAATCAGAAGACAGAATACTGCAGAGCACCTCTCCCTGACTTAGTACATATTGACATGTAATCACAATTAAATTCTTGCAGTTCCAGTCTCGTAACATAATGAGTGATGAACACACAAATAATGATAAAATTTCATGAAATACAGTCAAACAGTCAGATGTATGCAAAATGTCTACAAGTGCTGAAGTACAAATTACATTCAAGGACAGTCATAATATATGCGGGAGAAGGAGGTTGGAAGCATGCTGTCTGTACTGTAGCAATGTTCCTACAATGCAGTAATCAACTCTTGTGGTGTATATATGCACATACCCCAGGATTTAATAAAATATGTGTAGGCACAGTGTAGAACTTATACAGAATGTATCCATGTACATGGCCATGGTTCCTCCTCAGTAGCACATCACGCATATTAATGATGGCGCACTGGCAAGGGTGAGCTGAGGAGCATGGATATTGAGTCTGTGTAGGTAGAGGTGAAGTGGCTACCCATGGCTGCAGATGACTGTGAGGCTCCCTGTAATGCTCCCTGCCACTGTTGTAGTGTTGTGAAGTAAGTCAACTGTATAATAAAGCATTTTTATGATGTGTTATGTTTTTTTTTTATTTATTTATTTTTTTACTGGATATCTGTACAGTGCAGAGTGCAGCAATGCCAAGCTGCACTCACATATAGACAGCTGACACCTGGCAGACATCTCAAAATAGAAACTGGAAGTAATTAATTATCATAATTAAATTTATTTTAGTTCTTTTTTTATTTATGTTTGCGCAGTGCGGAGTGGAGCACAGCAGAACCGAGTGGAGCTCATACACATGGCTGACACCTGCCATACATCTAAAAATAGAAGCTGGATGCAATTAATTATTTAATTATAGCTGTTTTTAAGCATATTTGCATAGCATGGCACAGTGCTCAGCAATGCTAACAGGTAGCCTAGTAATATATGTGAAGGTATACTAGCTTTTATAACTTCCAACTAGCTACATGGGTAGAGTTACTCTCTTATGTATAGTAGGTCCTGGGTTTGAGTTGATAACAGGCAGAATATGTCTGTAAATGAATGTGCTATTTTTCTTTAATTTCACTAAACTACTGTGAATTTTGGCACTGCTGTGCTTTGCTAAGCACTGCTCATTTATGCTAAGCAGTGCATAAATATATTAACAGCTACCAGTGATTGCGCAGTGCTAAGCATCATTAAAACCACGGTTCTGCAAGTTTTCATGCTGCTTGGCTTTGCTTAACTGGTTTGCATGCTGCTAAGTGATGCAGCACTTTTTTAAATGTTGGTGAATGATGTGTAAGTGCAGGAAAACAGCCTATATCAGCCCAATAGGCATGAAGTCTGCAACAGTCATTGGAGTTCAATCAACTGTTGCTATGACTGGCAGTGTTGGCGAAGGTGTGCACTTTCATGAACAGAGGTGGAGCATTCAGGAGTCTGGGGTCATGTTCGGGCTCCTTGTTAAAAACCATGAACCCTGGCTGATGCAGGGTGGATTCCAAGGCTAAGAGTGTAAGGCAGAGGCCTGGGACCATTTGGCTAGGGAACTCACCAGTGTTACTGGTATCTCCCACACAGATGAGCAGTGCCCTCCCCATTTTGATGACCTGAAAAGGAGAAAGAGGGGAACCCTGAACACCTGGGTCCAGGAAGCTCATGTAGGGAATGCTCCACAAGTATGTAAGTATGTCTTTCTCTGTCTAACCCAAATGAAAGCCGAATGTCTGCAAAACTGGTATGCATAATCGTGTGCTTCTCTGCCAACAGCTGCAGCTGAGAGGCCTTACAATGTTGAGTGCCACCAGTTTGCGCCATGAGCATGATACATATGGATTTAATATGTCAACTGTAGTGCAATAAACAAGAAAGAGCAAAGTATTTATTGCAATAAAGTATACACAAGAAAAATTGTAGTGCAATAAATGGGCATGTAGAATTGTAGTGCAATAAATGGGCAATTAGAGCTGCGGAGTTGTAGTGCAATAAATGAACAATAAGAACTGTGTTTCAATAAAGCAGTAACAATACCAATGATGGTAAGCAAAATGTTGTTCAGCAGGATTATGTTGTCAAAATCATTGTAGTAGAGCTATATGCATTGATTGTCTATGGTAAGGTTGCTGCTGTCAAGTGTAACACTGTAATAGCTGTAGCCAGCAAATCTAATGGCCTGCAAACTATATTGTTTAACTCATAGTACTGTCTAAGGCTGTCTCTAGGCCAATATGGGTCACACAGTGCTCTCTCTTTGTCAAACATCAGGTAATAAAGGTATATGGGTGGGGTCGCCCAGTCCATGGGAAGATATTATGTGTGAACATCACAGATATTTCAAACCAATAACAATAAAATGTGTTCACTAGCATTGTGTTCACTAGCATTGTTGATTCTAAACTACAGCTTTTTTCATATATGCAGTATGGTTATATTTCATGCATGTGTGTTCCACTGTCACTGCAGTCTAGTATAACACTGTAATTGTATTAGAATGCCAGAAGAATGTCCTGTAACTTGTATTGCTCATTTCAAAGTATAGTTCCAGGTGATCTCCAGGGAAGTTTCATTCACTCAATAGTCAGCAGTGACTCAGTAGTTCAGTCTGTTAAATGCTTTGCATGTAGTATATTTTGCCACACAGTGCTGGGTTTGAATCCAGTGGTATGTAGCACTAACTTTTCAGTATCAGTCATGTAATGCTCACATTTTCTCTCTCACCAGGAAAACAACAATTATATAGGTGAGGTAGTCCATATTATGAGCAGATATTGTGTTTAGATTTCATAGAATGCTAACATCAATACCAAGAATGTGTTCATTAGCATTGTTGAGTCATAAATAAAGCTATGTAGTCCCAGTATGGCTGTATCTGTTGCATGTCTGTACTAAGTTGCTGCAGTCAGTTATTATATTATTTGCAGATGTCCCCTCCAGTCACAGCTATTGGGTTCTACTCCCATGCCTGCCAACTAAGGCAGAATGGCTGTCTAGTTTACTTACTGTACACAAACATGCTTCTCAAGTGTCATGATTTATTGTAATGTAATTAAAATTGCTTGATCCATGTGTCACATGACTATCAGATAGAGTATTACCTGGAATGCAATGTATCACCAAATCCATTTAAAGAACACCTGGGTAGTTATATAAGTCCACATTATGTGAAACTGTTCTGTGTAGTGGTGTACCTGAATTTGTTACAGCTTGGCCCATACTAACCTCTGCTAACAGCTTGAAAGGTATGTACATGCTACCTCAGTTATATGAGAAATGTAGTCACTGTACTCAAACCTGACACTACACACATGTAGGTTATATATTTCAGTGTTTTTGGGGATATAATCTGCAATGTCAGAAATGGAATGTTTCTCAATCTCTCCCCACCACTTATATTCATTTAATAATTACTGTTATTTATTATTGTGATTTAATATTAATACATTTTGTTAAACTAACTATATTTTGCAAAATATGGGTGATTATTATTATGTTTTATTATGATGCAATATTAACATATTTGTTAAACTAACTGTTTTGTTGGCCCTAAGGTTTACTTTGTACTGGCATGCTGTTACCGTACTGACTGTTATGTTATTTAATGTTGTGTTGCACATAATATATGTATTTGGATGAATAAATATGATGTTCATTTCTGTTAATACTAACATTAGCTTGGTTATTACTAACAGTAACTTATTGCTATACCTCATTTACCACAGCATGTCAAGGTAGGCTGGTTCCGGCTGATCCCTCTACCTTGCCTCAAGTGGCAATGGCACCAGGTCCCAGGACATCTGGGACCTAGACCAGTGGTGCCACACTGCTACCTCTGTACTACCTGCAGCATTTGGTAGTACCATCCCATGGGACAGGGTCCAGCCCCCCTCTGGGAGTGGTGACAGAAGGGGTTTTCTCACTCATGTGAAGCTGCTGGTCTAGGTGCATAGGATAATCTACCATGGCTATGAATGCCACCTGCACTGTATTGAGGGCATACTCATGGGCAGCCTCACCCTGGTGCCCAACCTCCAGCACAGCCACCCTCGCGTCAGTGGTGGAGGAGTGTCAACAGTCCTATGGATGAGGAAGTGAGTCACACTGCTGCCATCTGGAGGCAGATGGGACTTGAATTCCACAACACCCTCCATATCCAAGGTGTTCACCCCCCCTCATGGGTCACACATCACCCTTGTCTGCTGTCTTGTCTATATCATCTGTTTGCAAAATCATCTTCACCTACCTGACTTGGGTCTATATTATAAGCGCGAATGCTTTGGTTGTCGAATATGGCATGATCAACATGTAGTCAGCGAATGCACAATTCACTGAAACCTCACAATGCAGAAATACACATCACCGAATTGCTTTGTTTGGCCAACACCGTTCCACCCACTAACAAAAACAAAACATACTTCCAACTACACCGCTCGCTACATACTACCCACCCAAACAAAATAAATAAACCACATACATACATTAACCTAAACCCTACTTCTAAACCTACACTAACCCTTACATACATTACTTTCTATGCACTTACCTTAACCCACACCCTAACCCTAAGGTCCGTAACTATAGCACAATTACCTTAATAAGCTATACCCAAACAAAATAGATAATCCACACACATACACTTAACAAAACCCTACTTCTAACCCTTACATACATTACTATCTATGCACTTACCTTAACCCATACCTTAACCCTAAGGTTCGTAACTATCGCACACTTACCTTACGGAGCTATACCGCAGAAGGGCCAACTATGCCGAATCAGGATTTCGAATTTCATGGTTTGCGGCATTCAGTGCACTCGTGATTCACTTAATCTGTGTTGTTCATGGTATATTTGACAACCCAAGTATTCGCGCTTGCAATATAGACCCACCCAACTTTCCTCCTCCACATGTACCTATGTCCCTTCCCCAACATTCCACTCCCATCTTACAAAAAAAGAAAATGAGCACCTGTCCTCCAAAAAAAAAAAATCGTCCCATACATAGTTCTCCATTTCGCATAGTTGTCCACTGGACACGTAGTTCAGTCGAATTGGCTTGACAACTCAGTTATACTGTCCTCACGTCTCACTCTCTGGGGTTTGAGAATCCAAATTCATCTACAAATCAGTCAAAGTGCACAGTTGTTGCTATACAAGAAATGGATAGCTATGGCTCTTTCCTACACCCTTCCTGCACATCCCTCTATGCCTTTCACTATGTTTTTCCCCCCTGCTTGCCCCCATTTTACCACTTTCTTATCTCACCTTTTTTTCTTTTCTTTATATTTTTTTAGGGCAGCTTCACTAACCTCAGCTAAATAGAGATATGACTATATGTGTTTCTAACATTGTAAGACACATGTACAAAATAAACATCTCTGCCATGTTTCGAACCTGAGCTCATCACACTGCATTAACCTGCCATGCCACGCAACTCTTAATTCAAACAGGTGGTTTTAACAAAGCATAGCAATTGCCAATTACAGTCATTAGGCATGTTTCAGTGGAGCTGTGCACTGAGCTGGACTGCACAAAGTGGAATAAAAAGTAATGGAATTAATGGAAGTGTACCTTGGACTCTGGTGAAATAGTACACCACTAGACAGCCAAAGACATAGTAATGGATGTAACTGAGTCAACATGTAGAAAGTCACCTGCCAAGGCATTCATGGCAAAATACATATTCAGTTGGGTCTTTGGTGCAGAAATACATCCATATAAAGCCATGCACATACTGATGGATGTAGTAAATGTATGTCACATCCTGTATGTGTGCACATATATCTTGCAAATACACTCACTGTAGCATTGACTCAGTAACTCAGTCTGTTAAATGCCTTGTATATAATGCATTTTGTCACACACAGTCCAATGTTCAAATACTATGTTGTGTTGTATTCCAGTTTCATTATTGTGAAGACAGCAATTAATGAATGACTCATGCACTCATTATCCACACAAAGCATTGCAAAGTAAATAACTACTTTTCACTGCTGGAAATCACAGGCCTGCAGGTAGGAACACATATCACTTATCCATATAGCATTACTGTAGGAAGTGACCTCAGCACAAGAGCTGTAGTAATTGGTTGTTTTGGACCATTTCTAGCTCTTTTGTAGTTCCCTGTTTAAAATCCACCTCTGGGCGTTGTTTTCTGGCTATACTGCTCAGACAAGCTCCTCGTGGTCCTGCAGAGTGGTCCTAGCTACAGAGAACTCAGAAAAGTGACTACTTTCTGGATTTAAGTATCTTTGCTGTTTTTTTTACTTGGAATAGCTTCTGTAGCTTACCCTGAACAAGCTTAAGCTGTTTTTTTAGCTGTTTACTGCATTATTTTAAAATCTGCACTTAAAGTTACTTTTTAGTCGAATTTGATCAAAAGTTTGTTTGTTTATTTGTTTAATTTAACTGTTGAGGCTGCCCACTAAAGTGTGCTAGCCTGTGTAACTGATTTATCACTGTTTCTGCATTTTCCGTGTGTTTCTATCAAAAAAATAATCCTTGTTTTCCCGCCTCTCCTCGACTAGTTTAGACCAGTTTACAGGCATTGCTGTATTCTGGGCTGTGGTGTAGTTCCTGTGTTGTCCATTACCTTACTTGGATAGAAGGAAGTTTCTTTGCTCACCGGTGGGAGTGGGGAGCCTTGAGCAGCCTACCTGTCCCTGTAGGAAGTGACCTCAGCACAAGAGCTGTAGTAATTGGTTGTTTTGGACCATTTCTAGCTCTTTTGTAGTTCCCTGTTTAAAATCCACCTCTGGGCATTTTTTTCTGGCTATACTGCTCAGACAAGCTCCTTGTGGTCCTGCAGAGTGGTCCTAGCTACAGAGAACTCAGAAAAGCGACTACTTTCTGGATTTAAGTATCTTTGATGTTTTTTTACTTGGAATAGCTTCTGTAGCTTACCCTGAACAAGCTTAAACTGTTTTTTAGCTGTTTGCTGCATTATTTTAAAAAGTATACTTAAAGTTACTTTTTAGTCGAATTTGATCGAAAGTTTGTTTGTTTGTTTAATTTAACTGCTGAGGCTGCCCACTAAAGTGTACTAGCCTGTGTAACTGATTTATCACTGTTTCTACATTTTCTGTGTGTTTCTATCAAAAAAACAAAAAAAACAAAAAATAATCCTTGTTTTCCCACCTCTCCTCGACTAATTTAGACCAGTTTATAGGCATTGCTGTATTCTGGGCTGTGGTGTAGTTCCTGTGTTGTCCATTACCTTACTTGGATAGAAGGAAGTTTCTTTGCTCACCAGTGGGAGTGAGGAGCCTTAAGCAGCCTACCTGTCCCTGTAGGAAGTGACCTCAGCACAAGAGCTGTAGTAATTGGTTGTTTTGGACCATTTCTAGCTCTTTTGTAGTTACCTGTTTAAAATTCTCCTCTGGGCGTTTTTTTCTGGCTATACTGCTCAGACAAGCTCCTCGTGGTCCTGCAGAGTGGTCCTAGCTACAGAGAACTCAGAAAAGTGACTACTTTCTGGATTTAAGTATCTTTGCTGTTTTTGTACTTGGAATAGCTTCTGTAGCTTACCCTGAACAAGCTTAAACTGTTTTTAGCTGTTTTCTGCATTATTTTAAAATCCGCACTTAAAGTTACTTTTTAGTCGAATTTGATCGAAAGTTTGTTTGTTTGTTTGTTTAATTTAACTGTTGAGGCTGCCCACTAAAGTGTGCTAGCCTGTGTAACTGATTTATCACTGTTTCTGCATTTTCTGTGTGTTTCTATCAAAAAAACAAAAAAATAATCCTTGTTTTCCCACCTCCCCTCAACTAGTTTAGACCAGTTTACAGGCATTGCTGTATTCTGGGCTGTGGTGTAGTTCCTGTGTTGTCCATTACCTTACTTGGATAGAATGAAGTTTCTTTGCTCACCAGTGGGAGTGGGGAGCCTTGAGCAGCCTACCTGTCCCTGTAAGAAGTGATAAAAAAACACCACAGTTGAGCAAAGAAACACCTTTATTTAACACAAAGCTTTTAGGTTCAACACCCTTTATCAATGCTTCATACAGGTCCATTAGAAAAACAGTTTTTTAAAATAGGAGTCTAATACAATCACATGACTAGCAGCCCAAAAGTCATATGATCAGAAATACATTATCAACAAGAAAAACATATATAAATACATATATACATATAAAAGAAATCTCATAACAAAATTTCAAATAAAATAATTATAGAAATAGACTTGTTTTCTTAAAAAAAACTTTTAAGAAAGAACTTTTAAAACATTAAATTCAACATGTTATTTCAGTTTTGTACACTGTATTCTAAGTAATATTGGCTTCAAAGAAACAGCAGAATTCAGGCCAGGTAAAACATCAGCTGATAATCTAATAATCCACTCAAACTCTCTTATTTCAAGGGAATTCCCTAAATCTCCACCTCTATCAGATACATAAATATTATCAATAACCCTAAATTTAAAACTATGATTCAAGCCATAGGCATTTAAATGTTTAAATAAAGCATTATTCTCACATTCTCTTCTTATCTCAGACTTGTGTTCTATTATACGTTCCTTCAGTTTTCTAGTTGTTTTCCCTACATAGAAAGAGGAACAAGCAGTGCAGGTCGCTAGGTGAACAACATTACTAGTTGTACAAGTAGCCGATACGTGAAAAACAAAGATCTTATTTGTTGATGGATGTATAAAAGAACTATTTCTAAGTGTATTATTAATATCATTAGGCATAATGTCACCACAACAACTGCAGTTGTAGCAACAAAATGTACCCTTCCTTACCAAACTGGATGGTCTTTCTACATCACTTCTAAAATCTTTATAACATAACATATTTTTTAAAGTTTTCATATTTCTATATGCAAATTGTGGCCTATTGCCTATAATTGTCTTAATATCTTCAGATGCCATTAGCACCATCCAGTATTTATTAATTATATTTCTCACTATATACGTCATAGTATTAAAAGAGGTGACATATCTCAATTTACCATCCCCCAACATAATGTGCTCATTATTATCTCTAAATTCCTTACACGATAAGAATATAGGTTCATATGTAGTATATCTGTTTTTTACTACTTCATTCATCACTTCAGTTATAAGATCAAACTCATACCCACTATCTTTAAACTCCTTACATGTATCTTCCATCTGATTAAAAAAATGTTGATTGTCAGTATTTAATATACTTACTCTGTCTAATTGTGCCTTGACCACACCTTTAAACACATGTGGAGAATGCATACTAGAACCATGTAGGTATCTACCTGCACTAACCTCTTTTTTATGTATACCCGTAACTAAAGTACCTCCCTGAATGCTTATATTAACATCTAAAAAACTTATTATACTGTTGGAAAATTCCATCTTAAACTTCAAGAAGGTGGTAGAATCATTCAAATATGACACAAAATCAGATAATTCAAGAGCAGACCCTTTCCAAACAAAAAAACAATCATCTACAAACCTTTGATAAAAACATATGTTTTGATTCAAAAATGTAGTACCATTATGTACATATACCCTCTCCCACTGATACAGTACCAAATTTGCATATGTATTTGCAACGGGCGTACCCATTGCAATACCAGTTAACTGTAAATAATATTGTTTATTAAACAAAAATACATTATTACATAATACTACATCTAATAAAGAGCAAATGTTCTCAATATGTCTTGTTGTAAAGGTGGAATATTGAACTAAAAATTCATGTATAGAGTTAATCCCAAAATCATTCGGAATAACTGTAAAGAGTGAAGAAATATCCATTGTTACTAAAAACAAATTATTCTCAGCCATATCAGACCTGCCTGAATTCTGATACCATTGCTTCAGTTTCAATAAAAAATCTGTAGTATCCTTCAGAACAGTTTCACAATGGACCAATAAAGGTTGCAACTGTTTCTGTAGATATACAGAAATAGGTTCCGTTATCCAGCCATTACCCAAAACTATGGGTCTCATTGGTGGATCAGCTTGGGATTTATGAATTTTTGGAATCCCATATAACTGGGGTATCATGGGACAAGGAACAGTAAGAAAATGAAACAAATCTAAATTTATGTCGCCAGACAACTGCAATTCATAAATACACATGTTAATATAACTAATACATTTCTTTACCCCAACAGATGATATCAACTTAAATGCTGTGGTGTCAGATAGTAGATTCAAAACAGACATTATATATCTAGCCCTATCCATTATCACAGTGACTCCCCCCATATCTGCCTGTTTAATTATTATATTAGAATTTTGTTTTAAATCTTTTAATGCTATAAATTCAGAGTACGTAAGGTTGAATCTCTTCCTAACTTTTTTATTTATATATGCATATCTTAAATCTTTTTCACATAAACTGTAAAATGCTGTCAATATTGGTATATTAGTTGGAATAAAAGTACTACGCCTTTTACATTCAGATAATACATATACATCATTCTTAAATATTAATTTCAAACCTATACTTCTTATAAATTGTTTAAGGTCCATTAGGGCACTGACAATATCATCACTAGCCGAAGGAATAAAGCCAAGGCCCTTTTGCAAAAGTGTATAATGCGCCATTTGTAACTCATAGTTAGATAAATTTAGAGTACTTGCCACTATCTTCGGACTACCTTCATTTGTTTTTGTGGACTGTTGTTCTTCCGTTTGTTAGGAAATAATGTCTCTCTCATTGCTGTTCTCCCCCTCAATGCCGAACGCTCTTTTACCCTCTCAGTTTGCTGCAGCTGAAAAGGTTTCTGAAAGAAATTTATCGTTGACTGATGCAATCTCCTTGCTTAATCATTCTTATCACTTTTATTTTCAGGTTCACCTGTAGTTCCAACGACCGACATATGCGTAGCCACATCAATCCCTTCAACCTGGGAAGCAGTCGCAGCAGAAGAAGAAGGCATGGTTACAATAGCGTCATCATTCTGTATCGCCGTTATCGTTTTACATGTAGTTAACTTTGAATTTACAGGCAACAGTTCAGGAAAATCATCTAAAGTGTCCAAAGGCACTTTTTGGTTTGTAGACACATTATCAATAGTGGTATTAAATACCTTTGGCTTTTTAGGCACCAGCATGTCATTTCTCGGCCAAGAGAAGATGTTACCCTTCTGAAAGTCCCCCATATCTCTCAGCAATTTCCGTTTTTTAACAGCTCCTAGACAGTCATCAAGCACATAGAGTCTATCCATCATCTGCTGATAAACTGGTATCATGTTTTTGAAACAAGGCATTAACATTAGCTCATCCTCCATAGTAACTATTTCAGTTTTTAAATCATTCTCTATGGTTGAGAAATAGTCGTTCATCAACACCATGTAGTCGTGACTTAATTTAAGATTTAAACATTGCCATCGTTTTAACAAATCGGGATATATGTTCCCATATGAGGGCATCTTTAGGACTCTTAGCCCACGAGGAACTATGCCCTTTTCTAAGTATGCTGTAAAACTAAAACACTGCCATTGCAAGCGTTTATATGCACCCACCTTCCTCTCCAATAGATGCAATTTACGCTCAAAGTCTATTGTGTTTTGCGAGGACACTGACGATACTACTTCACAGTCAGAGGTTGGTGCAGATGTAAGGTGCAACAAAGGATTCACTTCATTTTCAAATAAAGATTTCAAACGATTGATGGTATCCATCTGGGCTGCAATAGACTCACAAAATTGTCCCAACTATACAGCACAAGCTCAATGTTAGCGACAACCAGCTGAATCAAAATCTAGTAAAAAAACACCACAGTTGAACAAAGAAACACCTTTATATAACACAAAGCTTTCAGGTTCAACACCCTTTCTCAATGCTTCATACAGGTCCATTAGAAAAACAGTTTTTTAAAATAGGAGTCTAATACAATCACATGACTAGCAGCCCAAAAGTCATATGATCAGAAATACATTCTCAACAAGTAAAACATATATAAATACATATAAAGATACATATAAAAGAAATCTCATAACAAAATTTCAAATAAAATAATTATAGAAATAGACTTGTTTTCTTAAAAAAACTTTTAAGAAAGAACTTTTAAAACATTAAATTCAACATGTTATTTCAGTTTTGTACGCTGTATTGTAAGTAATATTGTCTTCAAAGAAACAGCAGAATTCAGGCCAGGTAAAACATCAGCTGATAATCTAATAATCCACTCAAACTCTCTTATTTCAAGGGAATTCCCTAAATCTCCACCTCTATCAGATGCATAAATATTATCAATGACCCTAAATTTAAAACTATGATTCAAGCCATAGGCATTTATATGTTTAAATAAAGCATTATACTCACATTCTCTTCTTATCTCAGACTTGTGTTCTATTATACGTTCCTTCAGTTTTCTAGTTGTTTTCCCTACATAGAAAGAGGAACAAGCAGTGCAGGTCGCTAGGTGAACAACATTACTAGTTGTACAAGTAGCCGATACGTGAAAAACAAAGATCTTATTTGTTGAAGGGTGTATAAAAGAACTATTTCTAAGTGTTTCTAAGGGTACATTTTGTTGCTACAACTGCAGTTGTTGTGGTAACATTATGCCTAATGATATTAATAATACACTTAGAAGATATGAGAGTGGTAATGTAGTTGTGGATCCTCATTATTATGATTCTTTGTGAATTTTCCATACATAATAGTGCAGGTAGTAATGTACTGCTTTTTTCTTGGTTTCCACAAGTGACCGGGGGGGGAGAGTTGGAGTCTCTCCCTCACACAACCTGATGTCAGTGTCATTTCATACTCTGATGATGATGGCCACAGTGAGGTACAGGTGGGACTGTCAGGCACTAAGTCTGTCCCAGATGTTGACATCCCTCTTCTTCCCCCATTGTCACTGCACATAATCAGTATGCCCACACATACCCAGTCCCCACAGGCCTCAAATATGGAACAGTCAGAAGGTGGAGACATTGAACAGGCCAGTGTGGCCACTATGGCTTCAGTGAGTGTAAACACTGGCCATAGCCAGAGAGCTGGTGAAGTCCTAAAGAGGTGATTGAAAGGAGTGCTCATAGGAGGACTGCTGTCCATCCACCACTTGTTGCAGGTGTCACATCACAGGTCACTCAGGATATGTTTCAGGCCATCATGGAGGCACAGGCATGTTCTGAACATAACATCAGACATATGCTTAGGGTTATGGATGCAGCACAGTCTGACATCTGTGACTGCCTCCACCACACTGGGGGCACCCAGGTTCAGTTCACTGATGCAGTGGACAAACAGCAGGCTGAGATAGTGTCTATCTTGGACCAAACATTGTCAGTGCTGGAACGTGTGGTTGGAGTTGGGCATAGGGCCCGTGGACATAGGTCAGCAACACCATCTGCTGATAGTCCACATGGTCATGCACAGTTACACTACTGTAGTGGTAGTACTTCCAATGCTGCAGAGTGGAGTGTGCTGTCCAAACCACGATGTGGCAGGCCATGAGCAAATTGTCCAAGAAGATCCCGAGGGGGACATTGTCCCAGGAAACAGCAGTCATCATCTGATACTAGCTCTGTGTCTTAGCTTGGGTATGGTGGTGCCAGTGCAACGTCTGGCAGAGCAAGTTCCCATGTTCAGGGCTGAAGATGGTGAGCTGTCAACTCTACCATGTATGGTCCACAGCTGTCCAAAATACACATGTTTAGGGCTAGCACTGAGCTTGACTGTGTACATGCACAGACTCACACACCACTGTCACATGCAATTCACCTACAGACACACACGACACTTCTCCATGCTCGATCTAACCTGCTCCCCTTCCTGACTCACACACATGCTTTCAACCATTTCAGCCAGCCTAGGCCTCCAGCACCCCCACACATCACCCTGTGCAAGTGATGATATCAGTGCCACATCCCTGCCAACCTTCCCATCCTTCCCATCATTGCAGGTGAATGAAGCTGTGTGTCTGATGCAGAGGGTGACTATATTACTTAACATGTGCTTGTGTAATGCAGTACTGTTTTGTCATGCCACTTGTAGTCGTCATCAACATACACTGAATGCTGGCATTTGTCATGAGTATGCAACATACATATGTCG